>NW_026125112.1:0-158207 GCF_943737965.1 Phodopus roborovskii
TCCAAGTGATAGCACTGAGAAGGGGGTTGTTAATAAGATGTGAATTTTTCTGTGCTCCTCGGTGTCTATTGAGTGCATTGACCCTATATTTATTGTTATTGTGAAAACAGTATCTTTATCTTTCATAATTCAATTTCTAGGAAAATTCTCTTTTATTCATAGTAATCATCACCTAGGTCAACTACATGTGTATGATAAATGCTCTTGTTTAGAGCTAGGAACATGACTTAGAAACGATAAAGGTATGTATTTATTGGAATAAAAATGCATTGGTCACGTGTTATGAATTGAGACTTCAATATTCCTGAAAGGAGGGTTCAAATCTGCCAGAATTCAGTCCCTGTAAATAAATGAAAGTGGTCATGAGTGAGTACATTGAAGCTAGGTATTAAGTCTAGACAACCCTCCAGAGCAGTGATTTTTCTACCTTCCAAATGCTGTGACCCTTTAATACAGTTCTTCCTGTTGTGGTGACTCCTAGTCATAAAATTGTTTTACTGTAAATTTGATAACCTCTAATTTTGGTAGCGTGAATCTTAATGTAAAATATCCAATGTGTAACCCCCTATGTGGGTTAAATTCCATGGGTTCAGAACTGTTGCTCTAGAAGGTTATGGTAAAGGTTTTGAAGGTTATGGACATAAGAGCCCGTAGTGAGCCTGACCAAAACTAGTAAAGGAGCTTTAAATGTAGGCAGTGTCACAAGATTATCTGGGCTGGGCAGTTAATTATGAGCCTGTCGACTTAAAGACACAAGAAATCTTGGCATAGTACCAGAGAAACCTAATTTATCCACTCCATCCTAATTCCTCTCACTCATACTACTGGAAATTCTAGTCCTGGGAATTTGATTTCAGCCTTAGATTATGAGAAAAATACGGTAAGACCCTAGTCATCACCTCCATACATTGATCAATTCCCATTAAGTGGTTCAAAGAAATACATTATATGCCTACTTTCATGCCAAGTATCATGAATGCAGAATTAAACATCATTATTCCCAACTTAAGAGAATTTAATCTAATGAGAAAAAATTTCGGAAGCAGCTAGCTGTAATGTGGCACGAGGTGCCACCTGATTATATATATACATTCATGTATGATAACTGAAATAAAGAATTTGAAAAAATTAGCTTGAAGAATTGAAATGTTTATGGTCAAACTGCCAAAGCTATGTCAGAAAAGGAGCACATGAACAAATTAAGAAAGACAACTGTCAAGATAATGCTTGAGTGAGAGGTTGTTGTTATTTATAATTATTTTGTTATATTGTTGTCTATAATTAAAGTTCTTCCATCATGTGGAAAGTTTGCCCTTATTCCACTCCCGTTGTTAACTTCTTGGTAGCTTTCTACAACTGTTTTTCTATATTTTATTTCACTGTCTATATATGTCCCCTATTCCATTTATTACATGAATTTCACTATATACCCCTTTGTCAATCTCGAAAATGTATTTAGTTAATTAACTGAATAAATCTTAAATGCCATTTTCTCCCTTTTATTAAGAGCTTTGAGTCCTTTATGCTACCAAATCCTTATTGTTCTACCTCAATAATAAGTAGCATCTACCATGCTGCTGTCTGTAGCAGTTTCCTGTGAGAATAAACCTTTCATCTTGAAGTGAAGTTCATCAAAACAACAGGATGTTCAAAGGAGAGGTGAAATATTTCATTCTGCAGGAAAGCCTTTAAACTCAGGTTTAATAACTCAAAATAGCCTCAGAAGTCCCTGAAACTGACCAGATTCTACCAAGCTTTCCCCCACCATACAGCTAGTTGGGTTGATGACTGCTGGAGTGAGGCCTTCAGACCCTGCAGAACTGCCCGGAGCTTCCTAGAAGAAGCAGGGGTCAGTTCAGCTGCCTGGAAGAGCCTCAAACCATCTGGAGGAAAGGGTGCTCTCAACCTGTTGAACTAGCCACAAGTTGTGTGGTAAACTCCACTTTCCAACTTTTGTGAGTCGTCCTTCCATGCTGGGGTTGGCTTTGTGTTGTAGCTGCCTTTGGCTCATTTCTTGCTCTTGTAAGGGAACCCTTTGCCAATGTTTTTGTAAGTGAGCCCACTAAACCCATTGCTTCACCCTTGGTGGCACTACTTTGATCTGTCATTCATTCCCATTTGTTCACATTTTCCCAGGAATATTGTTCCACAAGTGCTTGGCATTCTATCTAAAAATACATTTTCCACTCCATCTCAAGGTGATCCAAATTGTTTTCTGTATGCAATTTAGATTCTCTCCCAAGATGAACCTGAGCTGAAGGAGCTAAAATCATTGAAGAGCATAGGGTGCTATAACAAAATGCCAGTTTGTTCACGAAGATTCACTTCCTTTGTTTAATGTCCTAACAAATTAGAGAGAGAGAGAGAAAGAGAGAGAGAGAAGTGTATATTGAATGTTCCATTTTTGTGTAAACTACTTCCTCATTTAGTAAATGAGTTTCTACTAGTTTGAGAAATGTAATCTATTAAACTCTAGAATGTAAATACATGAAGTTTTAAGTTAAATTGTGTGAGCAAAAAGTTTGATAAGTTAGTAAAACTAGAAGGCTGAAAGTTATTGTTTCCAGACCAGACTAATTGATATTCAAATGTTATGGCTCAGCCTCTTTTTAATAATAGAAAGAGTCCTACCTTCTACATCTATGAGTGTTACTCTGAAACAAGTTTAAAAGGAAATAAAAAGTCATTCAGATTCAACTTCAAAAAAATTTCCCACCATAAGAATAAAATCATTACTAACAGCTAAACATCTCTCAAAATAGAAGCAATAAAAGTATTTTTCTTTGGGGTGGGGAGTGTGGACTTTGTATAACCTGGAGCCATGAACTCTACATGTTTAACCTGGACCAGCTCTTGTATTTGACTGGATCCGGTGCCTTTCACCCAATAATAGAACAACTTAGGTGACTAGCTCTGTTATAGCAAGAATCATGAACTTTTCAATTTGTCCCTCTCCTTATTTGACTTTTTTTTTCCATTTCTTCTTCTTTTTATTTATTTATTTATTTTATATATAATTTTTTATTTAATTTTATATAACAAAGTCCAATTAAATGAAAAACAAACATTTATACACAATATTTGGGAATTTGGGCGCGTTCTTTCCAAACTACTTCCTGCTGGTAAGGGGCGCGGTCTTGGGGATTCAAGAAGATTCAGATATCCTAGCTGTAGTCTGTAGGGCTGTTTTGTCCAGCTGTTTGGAATGTAGGATCAGCTTGTACTCTGTTTCAGGCGGTCTGAGCCAAGTGATATTAAAGAGGCTTGATTTGATTATATGGGCATGAATGACTAATTTGCTTGGCCATGGAAAGAAGAGTATTTAACATGATTTATGGGCATAGTCATTGTGCAACTTTCATTGCTACAAAAGCCCAAGGGAGGGTGGATGGTGACGAGGTCATAGAAGAGAGTCAGAACTGAGTTCTTCACTGTATAGGAAAGTAGTAAAGTTAACTAGACTGATACAATGTGACCCTGGACAGATAATGATATCTTCAAAAAGAAAAAGAATCAATGTTTCTTAAATAAATAATGTTTGCACATTATTTATTTAAAAACATTTTTATGTATATGTATGTGTATATAGTATATGAACATACATGTATTTGTGTGTATTAGTGCACATGTGTTTGTGTATGTGAAGGCCGGAGATTGATGTTAGATATTATTTCAGTTACTTTCTACCTTATTTTATGAGAAAGGTCCCTTATTAAACCTAGACCTTACCAACTCAGACTGGCCTAGGAAACTACCTGTTTTTAGCCTTCATACTCAATGCTAGGGTGACAGACATGTGCTCTAGTGTCTGGCTTTTATTTGGGTACTGGTAATCCAAACTTGGGTCCTTTATTGCCTGAGCCATCACCACAGCCCAATATATTGTCTTGAGTCACATGAAAGATAAAAATAATAGATCCCTGGTTGCAAATAGTTCACAATTCAATGTTACAGAAAAGATATTTGCATATAAATGTAATAATGCATCTAATGACTGACAGCCAAATAATAACAGAGAGGTTCAAGAAGCATGACTGGCATTCTTGGTCTGAACTTGAGAAAATTTAAGAGCCAGTTAGTACAATCTGCCTTTTTAAAAAGCTCTTCATACACTTGACAAATTGGAGTATAGACTTTGGTAATAAGGACACATTTAACTTTTTGAATAGTTTGAAAATGTCAATTAATTCTACAATGTCGACTATGTTTATTTTGAAGCAATATAGTTTTTATTCTATAAGAAAATTTTGTGTCCTGAGGCCAATGGCATTATAAGAAATATTCTGGAAAATGCTCAGCCTATCCCCTGTGCTCCAGTGGCTTTCGGTCCTTCTGTATCAACTTTATGAAACACATCATGAGGTGTAGCTTCTCACTGAAACATAAATGGCATGAGGATCTGTCTTTGTTATAGAGCGTTTGTAGGAGTCAGTGATAGCATTTTTAGGATTGAAAACAAATCAACAAGCCCCTTAGTCCATGCCTGTGACATGCCTGGCTTATCCGATTCCACAGTTCTGAAACATTTGGCTTCTCTTTCATCTCTTGAACATGTCAATCTATTTTATGCCTCAGGCTTTACAAATATCTTCTGTCTTCTAGGTAATCTCCCTGTTCCCTCCTTCTCTAACATGACCTCTTTTACTTTTTTTCTCCTTAGAGGGGGACCCTTTCACCATCTCATTTGAAGCTAGTCTCTTGGCTAGTGGATGAGCTGCTTGATATTTTTCATAGTATAACATGTTGAGTTAATTATTATTTATCTCTTTTCCAACTGTGTTGTAATCTTCATGACAGACTTATATTTTATTTTCCATGTTCTTAACTACAGTGTTTAGTTTGCATAGCAACTCATTAGTGACATATACTCAGGCTGTAATGAATTTATGTCTATCTATGTGTATTATGTGTACATGTTCATATATGTATATATGGAATTTTGCAGTTTATAAAAATTACTTTATACAAAGGCTATAGTTCACCTTCCTTTCATTGTCAGTGAGTGTGGAAGATTGAGTTGCTGACACAACATGTTAGAAATCCACTTGAATATTTAGGAGTGAATACAGGAGAGAACATGTTTCTTCAGAATGGACTATCCTGTTTGGAGAAGTGATGTATGGGAGAAGCTCCATACAGTACCCCTCCTGATAACTTTTCATAGCTTACCATTTTGGTTTCCTTGGTCATGTCAACTCATTGTGAATTCTTTTTCCTGTATTCCTCTCCTTCTTCTCATCTCTCTCCTATCAAATATTTCTTGATATAAGAATGATTACCTGGTAATTCTATATGTTAGACATTTATAAACAATTTATGAAAAGTTAGTTGCCTTATGCATGTTAATGGTCTTATGCATGACCATTACATTAATAAAAATTATGACTCACTTTACTCACTTTAGTTTTTGCCTTCACCCAAAAGAAATACCAAGAGAATACATTTGATTGTTAATGGATTTGCAGATTCTGTATCACAATGTTCACCTCAGAAATGTTATCCGTTGAACATGAAGACTATAATACTAATGATGATTGTAAAAAGAGTAAATTATAGATGGTTGCAGAGCCCACATTTCCCAAAATGGCATCAGTCTGAGTTCATAGAGCTCACAATGACATCAAGAAATATTTTGATTCAGTTTCCTTCACCAGTAATTTCCTTTTGATTGGTCACAACATTCCTCTGCATCAACCTCAGGGTGGCAGTCAATTTCTCTCCTAACTCAAGTGGCTTTTACTTGTTCTGACATTCACTACTACTATGGACCTCACAATACCAGCCCTTTATTCTCCTCCGGATGTATTGTTCTTATGCTAATGGAAGGAAGTGCCACTTGAGTTCTCAATGCTAATAGGCAACAGAAGTACAGAGCCAAATTATGCTCCAGTTTCTGAAAAGTATGCAAGCATTTCTAGTTTTTAAGTTCATCCCAAGAGATGTAGTATAAACTGTCTTTGAGACTGGTCTATAACCTTGGCGTTCAAAATCTGGTCTGGGTATCTGTCATCTGATTTTGGGGATCTATAATATACTACTTTACTATATTAATGCTATGCTGTGCTGTGATCTGCTATGCAATTCTAGGCAATGCTATGTTTTCTATACTACTGTTTAGAAACATCTCTTAGTTCTGTTACAACCTCCTGCCTATATTGTGATGAGGCCCCAAGGTGAGATATAACATATGGATATCTGATAATCACTAAGAATGACCAGATCAGATTTTCTTACCTCTGTTATAGAATTTTCTGTCCTGGCCTCCAAGGTTATAAGGTAATTGAGTTTCTTAGCACTTAAAGGATTTAGGTTTCTACACACTCAAAGCTTCATGTGGAGTTTGCCTCATAGGCATTCTTAAAACACAGTAACTTGCTTGATTACATAAAATGTCTTTAATTTTTTTTTATTTTTTTTGTAATTTAAAAAATTTTAAATATAATACATCAGTTTTTCCTCCTTCTCCCTTTTCAAGTCTTCCAATAGAGCCTTTCTCTCTCTTAAATTCATGGCATCTCTAATTATTTTTGTTATATACATGCATCACACATAATATATAAATACAACCTGCTGAGTCAGTTTAATGTTGCTTGCATGTAATATGTTTCCAGGGCTTACCACTTATTATTGGATAGCCAAATAGAGAGCACATCCCCTAGGAAGACTAATTTTCCTTTCTCAGCAATTGTTAATCAACCATAGTTCACTTTTCAGGGGTGGGGCCCCATGAGATATTCCCATTCCACATTAGCATGTCCATAGGTGTTAGCATTGTTGAGATCTTATTTAGGTATCAATGCTATTGAGGTGTGATGGGTAGGTATTCCTGTCATTTCTCAGAGAAACAATCTCACAGAAGGACTTCCTGATCTTCCAGTTCTTACAACCTTTGCTTTTCTACCTGGGCACAAGATCACTCTGTTATCGACATTTGATTTAGTTGTGTCTTCCTGAATTGGTCTCTGTCCACTACCAAGAGAAGCTTCTTTGATAAGAGCTGAGAGCAAAACTTATCTGTGGGCATAGGATAAGTATTTAGAATGCAGTTAGAATTATACTGGACTAGAGAAATGGCTATAGTAGGTTCCCCATTAACATCCATAATCTCACTAATTGACCGTATTTCTATCACTGGGCATGATTTCCTTCTTGTTGAGCAGGTGTTAAGTTCAATTTGATAGCTGAGGGTTACCAACAAGATATAAGTGCAATTATTAAACTTTTTGGGGATATCGCCTGCATTTGATTCCTGGTCATGTATTGTAAAAAAAAAAATTATAGTAACACCCATAATAATTCATGTATTAAGTGTCTATTGTGCTATTCTTTGCTAGAAACATTTCACTTTTCTAGGTTCTCAGTAAGAGCCCTGAGTGAGATGGGAAGTTCTGGCATGGTTGTGCCCATTTTCTAGATGGGCCAAGGCTTTCTAGAGCCAAGTTCTCAGGCAACAGACATGACTCCTGTATTGACTTCAGTGTGCTTCTCACATCATGGACCAAACAAAGTAAAAATTGATCATAGACAAGTGGGAATGTGATCATGACAAACTGTGCCTGCTGCCTTGAGACCTTTTTCTCTCATCACCAGAGAGGCTGAATATATGCTTTATGGCCCCAAGAGTATGTCTTTATGCCCTGAGGATAACCTAGAAATATTTTATTAAATGAAAAAATTGAATGAATGAGGGAAATACTTCAAATGAACTGTGCTGCTAGGAAACAGCTAAAAGCAATGTTGCCAACATTTTGACAGGCTTCTTTGGGCTAAAGCAGTCAGCATACACTTCTATTATCTTTAAAGGTCTTAAAGGAATGCCAAGTTTGTGTTTGCATCTTTTTCAGTTTATGAACCCAAATGAATTTCTAGTTCAAATGATATTGGTTCAGAATGAAATGTTTTATTATAGCTTTGGAGTAAGTGTTCAGGTATATTCCTACGACTGCTATATGCTTCAGCCACAAGGCAAACTGATGATTGGAAAGCAAGACAGTTTTTTACATCCTTACCTGAAATACAACATAAAATAAACTGCTTTACTTTTAAAATTCTATCATGTTTTTGCTTTCTCAAGAAGTTGATTTAGCATCTTTGAAAAGAGAGTCAGTATTTTCCCATGAAACTTTTGGGTTCCTTTGGGTGTCAAATGCAGTACTTTTTTCTATCCATGAGAAAGGGTGTCTGGATACTCTAGGGTACCCAGATATTCTCCTGTGGAGAAGCAGGGAGCAAAGAGACAAACTGAGCACTTGTCTTCAGGGGAGATGTCCTGTGCTGTGTCTGCTCTGCTCTGGATACTCCAGCATGACGGCTCACACTTCTATTCTCAGGCCACCTCTAACAACCCCACACCCAGTCGTGTGTTCTGCCACACTTCTGGTGGCCTCAGCTTTTCATTGTGCTCCCTTACTCCAGTTCCCTTAGCAGCATCCTTATTTTGGTACACACACTTTCCAGAAATAATGACACTTTTCTTTTATTCATTTTGTGGGATTGTTGAAATTTCCTTCTGTCTCTCCTTCCCTTCATGTTCACTGTTCTTATTCCTCTTTCTCATCCTTTCCTTCTCCATTCTGTTACTTTATCATAAGCCAATATGTATCTTTCTATTTATCTTCTCTAGAACCAAATTCTTTTTTTTAGATGAAACTAACTTTTCTAGTGAAATCATAGAAGTCCTTAAGAATGCAAAAAATCATAATATAGTGTCTTAGCTATACTAAAGGGCAGCATAGTTGTGCTGATGACATCTCATGAATGTTTACTTCCTACATGAACTCTACATGTTTAACCTGGACCAGCCTTTGTATTTGACTGGATCCGGTGCCTTTCACCCAATAATAGAACAACTTAGGTGACTAGCTCTGTTATAGCAAGAATCATGAACTTTTTCAATTTGTTCCTCTCCTTATTTGACTTTCTTTTTTTTTCCATTTCTTCTTCTTTTTTTTATTTCTTTTATATATAATTTTTTATTTAATTTTATATAACAAAGTCCAATTAAATGAAAACAAACATTTATACACAATATTTGGGAATTTGGGCTCGTTCTTTCCAAACTACTTCCTGCTGGTAAGGGGGCGCTGTCTTGGGGATTCAAGAAGATTCAGATATCCTAGCTGTAGTCTAGCTGGGAAGCTAGCAGGGGACTGACTCGACCCCCTGAATATGGGTCTCAGCCAGAAGGTCTGAGCAGTCTAAGAGACCCCAGACAGTGGAGCCAGGATATATCCCTGGTGCACAAAAGGACTTTTGTAAACATATCCCCCATGGAGGGATAACTGCCTTATTCTAGAGATAGGAGAGAAGCCCTAGTCCCTACTTCACAGGACCTGTCAGATCGTACATGACCCCAACTGGATGGCATTCCCCTACATATGGTATTGTGGTGGTGGGTTGGGAGGGGGAGGGGGGTGTTTAGAGTGCATGTGAGAGGGCGAGAGGGTAAAAGGGAGGAAAAGGAGGGAGGGGGAGGGCGGGAGGGAGGGAGGGAGGGAGAGGGAACTGGGATCTACATGTAAAAAAAAAAAAAAAAAACCGCTTTGACTCCAAAATTTAAGTTGAAGAACAAGTTACTGGGGAAAAGGATTTCTATTTTTGTTTCCACAGAAAATGAAAAGATGTGGATTCCTTCCAGACTAATGTGGTTTGATCATGCCAGACCGCCTGAAACAGAGTACAAGCTGATCCTACATTCCAAACAGCTGGACAAAACAGTCCTTATTTGACTTTCACTTGTTGCTGCTATTGCACAATTATCTAAGTTTCAAAAATTTCCTATTCCCTGTGTTTTCTTCTTTGCCATGCTGGGTCTGTTGTAGATTTTGCATCTTTGACTTTTGCTACTCTGAGAGTTTTGTGTTTTTATTCTCTATATAACATATTTTAAGTGTTAACCCTGTGTCTCAATTTTTTGGGATGCTGATAAGGTAAGTGTCCATGTAGACTTCCCATCATCTTCAAGAAATTTTTATTAACTCTACACCTAAAACTTCTGCTTCAAAATTAAGTAATGTCAATAGTCACATGCAATAAACCTTTTATGGATTGATTCAACAAAGGATAGACTTACCCTTTGGCATAATGAATTCTCTACATTTTACACTTGAGGTTTATTAAAAACAACAATGTAAGAAGTTAACAGGCTTTCTTTCATAAACATATTCTTGGAAGTGTGTTTCAAAAACAAAAGGCATCTGCATAAATTCTTATTAAAAATGTAGAGGACTCTTTATTTAAATAAATCCCAGAATGAACCTTTACAAAGAAAAAAAAAGTATCAAATTATCTTACTTGGCAGAACATGAATACTTCTCCAGTCACAACAAAAGTACACTTATTACTTATGTAATTTGTATAATGCTGGTTGAGAAGGGAAAGTCTGGAAGGACTGTGGAACCTTCAGACACACATCTAAGATCACTTCAGCCAAAGAAGATGTCCACATCTTATACAATCAGGTGTTAATTAAGAATAGAGGAGTTAATTAAGATTTAGAATCAAAGGATTAAGGAACATTTATTCCATCAGGAATTAAGTGTTCTGACCTGGAATTGATGGTCTAAAGGCTCATAACTTCTTCCTTGTCCCTCCCAATCATTCTAAGAAGCGCCATCTTCTCCATTGATAGAAAATAAGATGTGGTTAATGATTGTCACAGACTGTCCTTGTGATTAGCATTTATTCCTCTCTACCCCAACAAAACACTCCCCCTGTCCTCACCTTTACAAATGACACACACAGTGCTGGATCTCTGTCTACATTACAGAAGTAGTGATGCAAATATTGCAGTAGATACAGAAACAGCTTCTGATGACCCAGAGAAAAATGATCAAGTCCTTTCTTACCCCTTACATCAGTGGGGAAAGCAAGCCTGGAAAATCTTACGAAATTTTTTTTTTTTTGAAAAGTGTATGGATTGAAGGGATATTGCAGCCATTGCCAATGTATACCAACTCTGAAGTTCTTCAGGAAAACTGTTATTGTAGACCCTGTCCTGAGATTCTCTTTTATCATGTCAAGGAACCCATGTTCTTTGGGATGGGGAGTCTTGCACAATTCTTTTTGGCTCCATTTGAAGTGAATGACAAGGACTACACCTCTGGTGGGGTAAACATGGTTCTCAGTGTGTGGACTTTCCAAAGGTTGTTGCAGCTGAGTGATGTTTTAAGGTTTGACCTGTCAAATTCTCCTAGTTTAGAATTATTCCATTTGATAATAAATTTATTGAAAAACATCACTATATTCCTGTCTTTTATTTTGATCAGTTTCATGTACAAAAATCTTTATAGCTTCATGAAAAAAGATATAATATCTTATTTGTGAAGTGTCTTGGTTGATTTTTCACTCTGTGTCTCTCTGGTAGTTCTCTTTTTTCCCTTTACTCTCAGGATTTCACTGTTGAAATTCTAGGCCTACCAGGTGCTCTCTTCATGTCTCTTCCCTTAATGCTTTTGTTTAGTTAGATTTTTAGCTATCAGTGCACATGTGGCAGGCAGAATAATGTTTTTCAATATACTCACATCCTAATCTAGAGAGATAGAAATATGTTCTGTGATCTAGAAGAGTTTCTGGGTAGTGGTGGTACACACATTTAATTCCAGCACTTGGGAGGCAGAAGCAGGCAGAAATCTGTGAGTTTGAGGCCAGCATGGTCAATGGGGGCGAGCTCCAGGACAGGTTCCAAAGCTACACAGAGAAACCCCTTAAAAAGCAAAAGCAAAAGCAAAAGCAAAAACAAGCAAACAAAGAAAAAAAGAGTTAACATTGCAGGTGATGATAGGCTTGTGAATTGTCTGACTTTTAAATAGATTATCTTTTGTAGGATAGATGATAGAATAGTTTCTTTAATGTTGATAAATGTTAATGGACTAAATAGTGTTACCTGTGATTCTTATTTGATAACTGTTATGTGATATATTTTGCTATGTTAAGGTTAAAACTCTCTTCTTTTTATTTAGACAGAAAAGAGGAGATGATGGGAGATGTCATTCGGTATATGTCCTCATACTGGTTAATGAATAAAGCACTGTTGGCCAATAGGAAAGGAAGATAGGAGGGACTAGGAGACAAGGAGGAATTAGGGAAGTAGAAAGGAGGAGTGAAGATGGAGAGACTGGGAGACGAGATGCTGGCCCCTTTCCCCAGTAAGAAGACCACGTAAGAACATGTGGAAATAAATAGAAATGGCTTAATACTTAAGACTGAGCTAGCTGATAAGAAACAAGTAACTGGTCAACAGAATTGTATCCAAAAATATAAAATAAATAAATAAATAAATAGATTATCTTGAATAATGCCTGTGGACCCAATATAATCACAAGGGTGCCTCAAAGCAGAAACAGGAATAGGAGAATCAGTGTCAGAGTGAAGCAATAGGAGAATAATCAGACCAGCTGTGTCTGGCTTTGGAAAGAGGCCATGAGCCAAAATATGTAGTAGAAACTTACCAGCCAAGACCACACATATGCCTAGAAACTTGACAAGGTGAGAAAGTGAATTATCCACTCAAGCTTCCACATACAAATGCATCCCCATCATACCATTCAGGCTAGAGAGTCCCATTTAATTCTTCCAATCATCATTCAAATAAGTTTTAATTAATCACGCTTGTAGTTTTTTCTTATGGAAACAATAGGAAGCATCTTGAATCTGCTCAGACCTTTTAGCACTAGAGGTACTTGGCATCTTTTTGTTTAATGTTAGCTACAACACTAAGTTTTTATCAGCTCAGTTTAATTACATTTCTCAATTAAGGATTTTATAGTGGGAATATAAGAAGTAGTCATTTTTGCTAACAACAGTGAGCTCTGTAATTTGTGGACATTCTGGTTCCTTTTTATTTAAGTTTGCAAACCAGCAATGTCTTTCTTCAGCTCATCTCCACTCTAATTTTTTGTCAAATAAAGCCAGTTACAGCCAATACATGTTACTAAATTTTTTCAACTTATTTTCCCCATTCTCCAAATTTGTTACATATATAGAATTCTTTTCAAGGTATTGCATATGATAATTTAACCAAACATTCTGTCATAGCATAATGCTGATCAATGCCACATTTTGTTATGGTTAAAGTTCAGGACAGCCACTATGCTGTGTAACAAATAATCTTGCCCAAAATCTTGTGGGATGATAGGATGGTTTATTTTTATACTGTTAATCAGGAGATTTGATGTACCCCTGTCTTAAATGTAGAATATAATCAAGGAAAGTAAGCATATTCTAGAGCATTGCTAGTCTCAATACCAGAAGAAGAACATGTATGGTGGGGAAATGGTTTATTGGTTCTCCCCTTAAGTGACAAGCCTATGCTGAATTGCATTTCCTTGGCCATATAAAGTAGCATGAATCTATCTAATTACAGGACAATAGCAGAGTGTGTATAATATATAACACACTTATAAAGAGAACATGCAATATTTGGTTTGCAATAATAAGGATGACAATACCCTTTACGATTTCAGTAAAATGCTTTTTGCTATAATAGGCAACAGATGTAGTCAGAAATGTGCACTATACTAGGAAAGGGAAGGACAATGCAGAATTAACTCACATATTTGCAATAGGTTTATAAATGATAGACACATTATCATCAGAATCAACCTCTTGTATTTTAAAAGCCTAGTCAATGGCAAGCATATTTTAAAATGTAAAGACCATTTTGGTGTGTGGGGCTGATTACTCAGTGTAGAGAAAGCATAAGAATGTGAGTTGGTATCCCCAGAACCCACATAAAAAGCCAGTCATAACTTCATGAGTCTACAAATCCAACATGACAAGCCGACCCTGGAGTTCAGTCATCAGCCAGCCTGGCAGAAATGATGAGCTTCTAGTTCATCATTTCTAGTTCATTTTCTCAAGGCAACAATGTAGAGAGTAATAGCGAGGAAGACACTAGGGTCCTGCTCTTGCCTCTGCATGAATGTGCATATAGCCATGTACTCAAGCACATTTACTAAATACACACAATGTACATGCACACCAAATACTTTGAGACTTAATGCACATTTAACACACATACATATATGTACATACAGAAAAATACAGAGTATCAACAATGATCTGTATTTAAAATTTTGAAACCACATATTTATAAGAGAAAATTTGCAGCATGTGTTACATAACTAAATAGGGTAAAATATTTTATTCATTCATATAACGTTATGTAGTAACTATGAAAATACTAATTGTCAGAAATTGCTTCAAATTGGTACTAACACAAGAAAGGAAATGTGATGTGATACAGACCTTATCTGAATTTCAGCTTTATGTATATATGCAGAAAAGAATGGCTGAAAAACACACATACTAATCTTGGTTATGTGAGCAATGAAACTGTGATAGGTCTAGATTTTTTATATATTTTATTTATTAAGTGAAAATATTAATTTTCATTGTAAACAGTATATATAATAAATAATATTTCTTTCTACAAAGGATTTATGGTATATTATTATATCAAGTCCTGTCAAAGTAATTGTTAAAAATGCAAAAAGACTATTGAAACCATATTTGGTAGACACTTTTTTTTTAATGATGTCCCTCCAAATTTCCTATTACTTAGCTATTTAACTTCTAATCTAGGTATTTTGATTGATGGCTTTGATGATGGGATGAATCTCCTACTCGGTTAACAAGAGGCTGGGAATCTCAGATGTGCCCTGCAAACTCACAAGTATCCCATAAAAAGGGAAGCAAAATGTAAAAAAAAAATCAATTAGAAAAATGCAGTAGACTAGAGGAGAGAAGTGACAGCAAGAAATGTTAGCCTCTTGAAAGAACAGGGATGTGCCAAGCCATTTCCAGGTATTCTGATACACACACACACACACACACACACACACACACACACACACACACACGATTTTAAAAGCTGGTCCTTTCTTGAAAAAATATATTAAATATTTTCATGATGAAATATCATTTTCAATACAAAGTGAGGCAAAAGAGGAATATTCACATAAAGCTACATAACCTGAGTGCACACAGAACCACATGTCCTTTCAGAGTCAATATGAGTTAGTGAGATGTTAGTAAAGGAGCATCCCATCTTACATTGAAGCTGGGTTTGATGCCCACACCTTTGATTTCAGCTGGAGGCTGACAGGCAGATTTTTGTGAGTTCAAGGTCAACTTGGTCTATATAGTGATTTTTCAGGACAGAGATATGAAAAACAACAACAACAAATCCAAAACAAACAAAACAGACAAACAAACAAAAACTACTAAAAATAAAACAAAGTTTGTATATATTCTTTACAAATGTTTTAAATTTTAATGACTGAATAAATTCCATGTTTAAAAGAAATAGATTTACTGTCTGGTTGTTCTTACAACTAATAAGTCAACCTTGAAATCCACAGGTTCCCTGATGCCATGAGGCTCAGGCAGGTGAAACTTAACAGAAAATACCTATCTATCACTCTCCTAAATATCATAGCAACACATATTAAAACAGTAATAAGCTATGACATATCCATTTATTGTAAGAATATAATAATTACTGAAGTACTGTATTCTTGTAAGAACAATGTCTCCAAAATGAACTTTTAGAAATAAAATAAATTTGTATTAATAAAGATAAAAGAGGAAATCTCTGAAGAGGGAATAGGAATAATTCAAGATATAGTACATGGTACTGACTATTTGTCAAGACAGTTTAAAAATCGTGTGTGTGTGTGCACATGTGCATGTGTGTGAAGGTTACAGAATAAAGTCACTTGTGGGTTCTTAGCTTAAACATTTTTTTGTAGTTTACTACTATATACTGCAGGTTAGGAAGTATATACTCCAGGCTAGGTAGTCCATGAGCTTCAGGGAATTCTCCTATGTCTTCTGCCCATCTTACCATAGGAATATAGCCATGATATGCAACATGGAATTACAGAAGTATGGTTCTAGGGTTTTGAATGAATTCTGGGTGTTAAATTGAGATGGTTGGTTGGTAAAGTGCTTTTCATTCCAGCATGAAGACCTGTGCTTGGATCTCTAGCATATGTAAAATCAATGTTAATGAGTTCCTATAATCCCAGAACTGGGGAGATAGACATAGGGGGGAACTGTCAAGTCTAGTAAGATAAATGAATTCCAGGTTCAATGAGAGACCTGTCCCAACACATAAGGTGTACAGTAAGAGGTAGAAAAACCTGGTACCAATATCTGTGTCCCCCACATGCACCATGTATATGAATATGTGCACACATACATATGAGAGAGAGAGAGCAAGAGAAACAAACACACAATCAGAGACAGAGACATAGAGAAAGAGTGAGTGGTAAAGAACATCTAATAACAGGAAGAGTAAGACATGAAACAATAAGAAAGATGATGGATGGAAGGATAGGTGGATGGATCAAGGGAGTAGTTGTAGAGAGAGAAATTAGAAGAAGAAAGAATATACATGGAGATAACATACAAAAAATGCAGTGTGCAGGAGTGCTTGCTGAGGGTGTAGAGAAAGATTTTTTCTATTTAAAAGAAACCGTGAAATGCATAAAAGAAAAAAATGTCAATTGGTTTTAGCCCATAAACACTTGTATATACATACAAGTCTACTTAAAAAAAAAAAAAACCTGTGTCAACACATCACTGTACTTTTCAAAGGTGCTGCAGATTTGAAAAGAAGTTGCCCTTGGTGTACAAAGATATATTAAAATTGAAAAAACAGACAAATCAGAGAAGAATCACAATTGATAAAAGTACTACAAAAGTTCCCTTGACAGCTTTGAACTTAGCAGAGAAAAGTCTGGGATAGTCAGAGACATTGAGAATTAAATACCAAACTCAGCAAGAATGTATCAGGATGAGAAGCTTTACTGAAGTTTTATAACAAAGCAAAATGACCTATTAAAACGTGTTTAGTGTAAAATATTATTTAAAAATTTTTTTAGTTAAAGAATTCTCAGGTCAGAATACTGAGCAAGTCTGAAATGCAAAGGAACTTGGCTAAGCTCTTCATTTTTAACTATAAAGCACAATATAGATATATTTCTAAATGATTGCACATCCTCCTGTCCAATGTGTCTAGTGTGGGGAGAGTTGGGGCTTCACTAAAAAGCCCGACCTCAGGCTGACTCATGGCTCAGGCAGAACCTAGGCGCATTCCTGAAATGAGAGTACAGGAGGTGCTCAAACTAAAAGGATAGGCACCACACGGCTAACCATCTTCTTGCTGTACCTGAATTCTGAGCTTGTGGTTTAATATCAGGAGGACTCATTTTCCATTCATCTGAAAAAAAAATAGGCAGAAATGTTTGATAAAACCAGAGTATATTGAGGAAGCTGAGTGTTTAGCATTTGTTCTTGATACTGAGGAAGTGCCCAACAAACCCTGTCATTACTAATATATGAACAATGAGCATAGTCTATCAGAAAATATAGCATGCCTCAGTTTAAGAACAGTTATTAAAAAGATAATCTGGGACAGGCCAACAGATTTGGGAATTTGGTTCTTCCTTAAATTGAACTTGGCTGAGTCATGTCTCTAGTAAATCTGTTGTCTGTTTTCCTTTTAAATAGAGACCTTGCACAAATGAACAGCAAAAATGAACATCAAAGGAGTTGACCATTATTTAAATGCCACTGCCATTAATATGTCTTAATACTGTCCCTCTTGTGTCAGCATTCCTACCACCAAATCCTCCCCTAGGAGGAAGCTCTCAAGTGACCTCCGAAGACACTGACAGTATGTGATCTAGTGTGAGTGCTGGCAGACCTCAGGAAACTATATAAGATAGAACCCTGGCTTGAAGTAGAGAGGGATCTGCTAGATGTGTCCTTCGCTAATGATGAAAGGAAGTTATTGGACATGGGGAGACTAGTCTGAAAAATTTGCTGTAGCAACAGTAAGAATTAATGGGGGCCTGAGGTAGAGTTGAGACAAGAAAAAGGAGGTAAGGGAAGTGACTAAGTTTACTATGTCATGTTATGATCAAAGGGCTTCTTGTTAGGATTTAACTTCTGGAGCTTGGCATAGCCTCATCCAGTAATTTCACTGTAGGATCACAGAGCAGAGGGTTGGTAAGATTATCAACATGAGCTCTGTAATGTTTATGGAGTACATATTGCATGCCAGGTAATATTATTACCTCACCCTTATATTAATTCTCAGAAAAATCTGATTAAGTTTTATAATTATGGTTATTTTTCCAGGTAATTAATAGAGGGAGAGAAATGCTAAACAAGTCATACAAGAATAAATACATACTGGTAAGTAACACAGTTGAGATTCAAGCCCCAGGCAAGCAGGCTCTAGAGTTCTTGATTTAATCACTGTTCCATGGCGATGGTTATATTGATGGCATTAAGCACAAATATCGCGGCCTTACTCTGCAACACTGTCAAAGGCTGTTCATGGAGTCTCTGCTTGCTTGATCACATGACAGCAGTTCAATCACAGGAGCTTTCATTAAGGTCTCCATGCCTATATTAAAGCCCTAAACCAGGCCAGTGCTCCTGACTGCAGTTCCAATTCCTAGGGGGGTGTGGCCCACATCTGAAGCATGGAGCACTCAGGGGTGGAAATGGGTCTTGCAGAAAAGCACATTCTCTGAAGCCCTGCCTGCTGCCAGGAGCCCTTCATGTCTCATTCACTTACTATTCACAAAGAAACTTTCAAACCTTGAATAGTGGCATGGTGTTCTTAAGACAGAGGATGTTATGTCCAAGCTCCCAGGCTGCAGTCTACTACCATGAAGATATAAAATTTATCATAAATGTTCATCATGCCTATTTTTTGTGAATTATTTGTTTAAATTTTTAAATTGGATTTTGGCTAACCAACTCACATGGGAAGTTAATAGGTTTTTGAGTCTTAGTTCTCTCATGAACAAAATAAGGATGCAAGTTGTTGTGGGGCTTAAGGGAGACAGTCCATGTAATAAAGCTATTACCATAGTATTTATTCCTGTAGATGTTAACTATTAAATCACCCTTCTTATTTGCAACAACTTCACCCTGAACAAAATGTAGCATTTTATAATATCCTGAGATAACTAGAGGGAAAAAAGAGTCAATATGAAATATTTTCCCAAAGAGCTGTCTCATATACAGCAAATCTAGAAAGAAATATGAGGCAACTGTTTTAGGGCTTAAAATAATTTGAGAACACATAATGGCGGAAATTTAGCTAGTCTTCTAAAATATGACCCAAGGCTTTAAAGGAAAATTCTGTGTATTTTCATCCATGTAGCCTTTATAGGCTACAATTATGGAGAATTAAAAGGATTACCACATAGTACTTCTTGATCTTTCATTCTCTCTGCATTTGGAGAAGGGATGCTGAAACACAGTGGTGCTTCTGGGAGGGAATGGTCTTGAAGATGGTGAAAGATATTTATAGAAGATCACAGGAAATGAATGCCACAGTGTATATTAGGTATGGGTGTCACCTTTTATCATTGTGGCAAAACACTAGAAAAAATAATTTAGCGGGAGGAGAGGTGTTGAGTTACAGTTATATAGATTTAGAGCCATGGTAAGCTTGTTCCATTGCTTTGGGTCTGTGGTGCAGCAGGTCATGAGGGCTTCACTGAAGGCAAAGCTACTCAGCTCACAGCAGCAAGAAAACAGAGAGAGAGAGAGAGAGAGAGAGAGAGAGAGAGAGAGAGAGAGAGAGAGAGAGAGAGAGAGAGAGAGAGGGAGGGAGGGAGAGGGGAATGGGCAAAGGCAATGTATAGCGTGTCCTTCAGGACCTATTTCTGCCAAGCAGGGTCCCTGTTCTGGACCTATTAAATTAACAAAGGATTTGTATATTGATGAATTCAGAGCCCTCATGGTCTAGTCTCACTTTCAACAGAGCCATGGCTTCAAACCAAGTCTTTAACACATAATCCTTTCTGGAAAACACTTCATATCCAAACTATAATAAATGGCAATTTAAAAGAAAATTCAGGACAAAGTGTATTAGTCAGGGTTCTCTAAAGTCACAGAACTTATGGAATGAAGGAAAGAATCTGTCTGTCTGTCTGTCTGTCTCTGTCTCTGTCTCTCTCTCTCTCTCACATACACACAAACACACACACACACACACACATATGAATTTGTTGGTGTGACTTACAGGCTACAGTCCAGCAATGGCTAGCTGTGAATAGCAAGTTCAAGAATCTAGTAGTTTCTCAGTCCCATGAAGCTAGATGTCTCTGCTGCTTTTCTGTATATGCTGGAGTTCTGGAGAAGTAGGCTCTAATGCAGTGAAAGAATGGATTTGCTGGCAAAGCAAGGACAAGTAGGCGAACAAAACTTCCTCCTTCCATTGTCCTTACATAGGCTTCTAATAATAAGTGTGGCTCAGATTAAAGGTGTGTCTTCCTGCCAGAAGATTAGATTAAAGGAGTGTGCCATCCTGCCTCTAGATCTGGATCCCAAGTATGCTCCCCATTTCAGGACTGTAGTTCATTCCTCATGTGGTCAATTTGACAACCAAGAATAGCCACCATAGTCCACCCCTTGTCAACTTGACACATAATCATTTCTACAATGCCATGATTTAGTTCCACATGAAAACAATAACCATGTCATATTATAACTATGCAGCATGCAATCACAGGCACATTATGTATTCAACCAGGTCATAATTATTCTTAACATGACATAACCATCCCTTGTACAATTACAAATTCATTATAAATTTGTAATAGTGACAATGTGCTTGGGGTCATCCTTTTAATATCTCAAACTTACATATGATAACTGTTGATATTCCCTTATTGATGCTCCAACATAAGATAAGGAAATTGAAAGAAAAAACAAGTATCTGTACAAATGCATTCTTAACAAAATACAACAGAAGCACTCATGTCAGTTATAATTTTTGTTTCTACAGTGGTCACATGGTCTTAGATGGCATTTATAGCTACCTTCCACCACTCCCCATTCTGTATTTCCTCTTCCATCTACAGTTACTTCAACAGGTCTTGGCTCTTTTCCTTAAGGAGTGACCCATACCTTTATTCCTGATTGGTCTGTGTGGTGATATCTTGCTTATACTATAACAAATAAAGCTTGCCTGAAGATCAGAGGGTCAAGCTAGCTACTAGTTAACCATAGAGGTCTGGAGGTCTGTGCAGAAAGACAGAAAGTAAGATGGCTGGGCAGGAAAGGAATATAGGTGGGAGAAGACAGGAGCTTGGTCTCTTTTTCAGTCCAAGGATTTCATAGAGGTAAGAGCTCTAGTGGCTGGTTGTTCTGCTTATGTGATCTTTCAAGTTTCATCCCCCTAATATCTGACTCCAGGCTTTTATTATTAAGAACTATTGGATCTCATGTTACAAGTCTTTGCCCCTTGCCATCCTCCTTGGATTAGGCTATTGTAGTTTCCCATTAACATTAGTCACAGGGCATGCTATCACCAACAGATACCCTATAGTATCTCTTTCATGATAGACATAATCCTCCTTACTTTTGTTGGGGAGAGGGAATCTAATTTCCCCATGGTAATCTGGGATCTATCACCCCTCCTAACACTATTATTCTTGTCTCAGCCTGTTAGTTTAGGACATTAGAAACCCAAAGTGGCCAGGGGAAGTCTGAGCCTCCAGTTCAAAGGAATGTTTCTTGTGGTTCCGGATAGTAACACTCTCCTTCTGGAGCCAAAGTCAGCAGAACTTTGGGTTGTGGAAACAGGAAGCCAAATCTTTCCTAGTGTATCACTGGGGTGATAGTGAGTTGGAACTATTTTCTTTTCTACCACCACTTGATTCCTGGGACCAATTGATCTTGGCTATAGGAGAAACTATACTACATATTGAACAGTGATTCAATGCATATACTGACTTCTGGAAAAACCTTGCTCCAATCCTTCATGCTGCTGCCCTCTAATTGGCACTGAAGCTGTGCCTTCAAAGACCATTCAATCTTTCTATCAGACCATCTGCTTCAGGATGGTAGGGAACATGGTAAGACCCATGCATTCCATGATCATGGGCCCACAATCTCACTTTTCTGATGGTGAAGTGAGTTCCCTGGTCAGAAGCAATAATGAGTGGAACACTATATCAGTGGATCAGGCATTATGTAAGTCCATGAAGGGTGGCTTTGGCAGAAGCATTATGTGCAAAAATGGCAAATTTATAACCAGAACTGGCATTGTCATTTCCACAGAGGAAGTGATCCAATGTAGTAAACCTACCAAGTTGCTGGCTGGTAACACCAGGGAATAATGCTCAGTGTTAGCCTCGCTGTTGGCAGATCTGGCACTCAGCAACAGCTGTAGCCAGGTCAGCCTTTGTGAGTGGAAGTTCATGTTGTTGAACACATGTATAACCTTCATCTTTGCCACCATGGCTACTTTGGTCATGGGGCCACTGGGCTATGACAGGAAAGCTGGGGAAAGAGGCTGACTGTCCTCGGAACGGGTCATCCTATCTGCTTGATTTTTGAACTCCTCTGCTGAAGTCACCTTTTGGCAAACATTTACATGGCACACAGCTATCTTCACATCCTTTGCCCATTTGGAAAGATCTATCCACATACTTCTTCCCAAGACATCTTTTTTTTTTTTAAACCAATTTTTCCAATCACACTCTTTCCAAGTCCCTGAACATTTAGCCAATCTATTGGTTACAGTCTATAAATCAGTGAACAATTATGCATATGATAATTTCTCCTTTCAGCAAAACTGTAATGTCATGTGTACTGCCTAAAGATTTCCCTACTGTAAATACTTCCCTTTACCAGTATCTTTCAGAGTTGTGCCAGAAAAGGGCTGTAATGCTGCAGTTATGCACTTCTGTATTCCACCTGCATAACATGCAGAACAATCAGTAAATCAAGCTCCTTCAGTCAACAGATCATAGGGGACACCCCATGAGGCTATACATAAATTCTTGGCAACAGATGGCTTTGTAACAGGAGTAGAAACCATAGGTCTTTGGGAAACTTCTTTATGTAACTTGCTTGTGCCTTCATGGCCTGCTTGGGTCTGAATATAAATATAAATATAAATATAAATATATATATATATATATATATATATATATATCACTTCCATGTGATAATAGATAGCTTTTGTGCATGTCCTACTTTATGACTTGGTAGGTTTGATAACACTCAGTTCATGGTGGGCAGTAACATGCTAGGTATTTAGTTTCTAGTAAGATCCAATAGCAGGCCAACAGCTGTCTTTCGAAGGGAAAATAGTTGTCTACAGACGATGGTAGAGCCTTGTTCCAAAAATCCCAAAGGTCCCTCCTGTGATTCACCCACAGGGACATACCAAAGGCTCTAAACAGCATCACTATATGCCACTGACACCTCAAGTATCATAGGGTCTGGGTCCAAGTAGTTGAGCAGCCTGCACAGCAGCATGGACCTGTTGAAGAGCCCTCTTCTGTTCCAGGCCCCACACAAAGCTAGCAGCTTCCCAAGTCACTTGGTATATGAGCAGGCGTAACACACCCAAGTAAGAAATGTGCTGTCTCCAGAGTCTGAATAGTGTCACTACTTTCATGGTGGTGGGATAGTACAATAACTTATCTTCCACCTTAGAAGGAATATCTCTGCATTTTCCACACCACTATAGTCCTAAGAATTTCACAGAGTTAGAAGGTTCTTGAAATTTGGTTGGATGTATTTCCTATCCTCTGATATGCATAAGTGTTACCAATGAGTTCAAAGTGGTTACTACCTCTTGCTCACTTGATCCAATCAGCATAATGTTGTCAATGTAGTGCGGCAGTGTGACATTTTGTTGAAGAGATGGAAGATCAAGATCCCTTCTAAGTTATGACACAGGGATGGGGAATTAATATATCCCTGAGGCAAAACTGTAAATGTATACTTCTGGCCTTCCTTGCCAACTGAAAGCCAATTGCTTCTGGTGGTCCTTATGAACAGGTACCAAGAAAAAGGCATTTGTTAGATCAATAACTCCATGTACTAGGAGATGTGTTAATTTGCTCAAGTAAGGGCACTACATCTAGTACAGTGGCTGCAACTGGAGTTACTACCCGATTGAGTTTCTGATATTACTATCTGCCATTCCCTACAATCCCCTGGAGGAAACCACCTCTTCTGCATCTTTTTAGTTCCTGATTGTGGCACTAATTTCTGTAATTTCTCCTGGGATGCAATACTGTTTTTGATTCATTGTTTTCTTTGGCAGAGGAAACTCTCCAGGTTTCCATTTAGCCTTTCCAATAATAATAGCCCTCACTCGACAGGTCAGGGAACCAATGTGAGTATTCTGCCAACTTCTAAGTATATCTAAGCCAATTATACATTCTAGAACTGGGGAAACAAACTCAGGATTAGTTCAGGAACCTACTGGACTGGACCTACTGTGAGTTGGATATCAGTCAAAACTCTACTAATCACCTGACCTCTATAAACCTTTACTTAATTTTTTAAATTATTTTCATTTAAATTAAAGACAATCTTATTTTACATAACAATCCCAATTCCCTCTCCCTCCCATTCAGTCCTCCTACTCCCTCCACCAATCCCTCACCCCACCTCCCCATCTACTCCTTAGGTAGGGTGAGGCCTCCCATGGGTGATCATCAAAGTCTGTCATGTCATTTGGGGTCAACCTAGGCCCTCCCCTGTGTATCTAGGCTGAAAGAGTATCCCTCCATGGAGAAGGGGCTTCCAAAGCCCATTCATGCACTAGGGATAGATACTGGTTCCACTGCCAGAGGCCCCATAGACTGCTAAGGCCTCTCAACTGACACCCACATTCAGGTAGCATGGTTCAGTCTTGTGCTGGTTCCCCAACTGTCAGACTGAGGAGTTTCTTGAGATCCTCCAGAAACAGCATCAATTCATAACCAGTATCCAACATACCTCAGAAAGTCTGACAGTTTCATTTCCCCCAGTGTATAGTTATCCTTGTAAGGGGCCATAAGACCCTCTGGGGAAGAACCAAAGAGGGGCTAACTGTAACATTTAGGTGTTTTATCAGGATCCTTCCTCAGGGGAATCTGGCCACCCATTCATTCAAGTGGGTCTGACTGCAAAGTGGCTTAAGTTTGGAAGCTGATTTCACTGGCCAAGATTGTCTTTGCCCTGTTTCAATAAAGCCTTTCTTTCATTTGTTTGATAATTTTTCTGCTTATACAGATTAAACAGACATGCATTAGGCTTCTTATCTATTCCAAGCTAAGAAACACCATGGTTGGTTAGCAAGTACCAAAGGTCCACATGAATTATGCCACTATAAAATTCACCTTGCCTATGCTAACCATTGTGGGTTAGGCCACTACTAACCTGATGAAATAACATTTTATTTCATCTATGATGCCCATTATGATAACAACTTCAATCACCTTGCTTCTCATAGTATGATGCTGCCACCTGGCCCCTGCTAACTTGGAGCCCAACTAAACCCATTGCATTTAATTCACCTAGTTGAGCAGCAGCATCTTCAGTCCTAAGGTATGGCACAAGGAAAAGGGAAAAAGCAAAGCATTTCAAATGTGCTGGTGTCCCTCTCACCATTTTTATGTCTTATAGGATTCATGAAGGCCATGACTTACTGGTCTTCCCATTGTGGAGGGTTAGGATTTACACAACATACCCACTCTAGTATTGCACTTTTTGGAGCCTTAAAAATCCCTCCATCAAATTTAAGTCAGGGATATCAGGTATTTCCCATTCCTTTTCAGCAGGTCTTCTTTTGATAAATGCTTTAGCCAAATGTTGAGCAAACTTTTCGTTTTTAACTGTGTGAACTTCCATATTAAACTTAAAATTTCCACAGAGAGGACCCATATCAATAAACTCAGCATAGTCTAGTTTTCAGTTTCTTCCACCATTATTCCACACTCTTAAAATCCATTTCCATACATACTGCCTCCCCCTGACTTCTGTTTGAATGTATTAGCAAAACTGTTAAGCTCCTTAGTGGTGTAGCACACTTCCCCATTGATTATACTCTCTCTCCCTAGGAGCCTGCTTTGCCTTGAGTCTGGTTAGGTCTAGAGACAACTGTTGGTGGGCCTTGAGGGACACTGGTATTGTCTTGCATGACATTTCCTTCAGAAAAAGTCACTGCTAGTTTAGCAGACCCTGAAGGATTACTTTCCTCAGTGAAAGGTGAAACCCGCAATATTTCAACAGGTGGGTCTGAGGGCACCACTTTTTCAGGTGAGGTAAATAAACACTTACCAATCTGAAGGTTCAAAGTTCTCAGCTTCATTAGGGTCTTCTCACATATTCCCATCTTAAGTCACAGGATCCCATTCCCCCTCCCCCCCCAATTTTCTAATTAATGTCCTTGCTTTAACAGCTAACACCCTCTGAGGATGAGACTTGAATTTTCACTATAATACAGCCAACCTTATAACCAGGGTTTCAGCTTGATTTTCCACAACATGGGCTCTGGCTGCTGGAGAGAAGATTCTCTTCCAGGGCTCAGTTAGAAACCTTTAGATTGCTTATGAGCATCTGGAGCTGGCAAACTTTATCACTAAGTTCATTGTTGCCCTTCATCATATTCTGAAGCTGGTTAATTTTATTGTGGAGCTCATCCCTGTCCTTTATCAGTTCATCCAGGATGTTAAGATCAACAAACCAGCAGCATCATTTCCCTTATTTTCCCCCAAACTGTCAAAAGTTTCATATATATTAAATCCATTGCCACTCACCATTGACAAATCAAGAAAATAGAAGACATTCATCTCTTTAAGTGTGAAATATGGTTTGCACATGGGCTTTCAGTACTTTTTGAGCTCTCAGGAGAGAGAGAGAGAGAGAGAGAGAGAGAGAGAGAGAGAGAGAGAGAGAGAGAGAGAGAGAGAGAGAGAGAATGACTAGAGAGGGTTCAGTAGCTAAAGGTGCAGGTGAATTTGAAGACTCCGGGGAATTAAAAAGCCTGTTCCAGATACTTAAACTCATCCTCTTACTTCTGTTTCTCTAGAACCACTCTGGTAACATCTGGATTAGTTAGGGTTCTCTGGAGTCACAGAACTCATGGAATGGATCTCTCTCTCTCTCTCTCTCTCTCTCTCTCTCTCTCTAAATGGCATATAGGATGCAGTCCAACAATAGGTATCTGTGAATGGAAAGGTAAAAGATTTAATAGTTTCTCAGGAAGGGATTCTCAGATGGTCTCATGTATATGCTGAAATCCCCAAAACATAGGACTCAGTGCAAGTGAAGGAATGGATGTGCTAGCAAGGTGAGGACAAGCAGGCAAAAGACACACCATTTTGTTCTTCTTTTGTCTTTCCAGCACAAGGTGGGGCCCAGATTAAAGGTGTATCTTCCAGCCTGAAGATCTCGATTAAAGGTGTGTGTCATTCTGCTTCAAGAACAGGAATAAATGCATGTTGCCTTTGTGCCTCAAGATCTGGATCACAAATGTGCCCTCTATTTCTAGATTGAAGTTCATTCTAGATATAGTCAAGCTGACAACTAAGAATGACCATCACACAAAGGAACAATGCCAGAGGAAGAATTTAATTTAAAATGAAGATAATTTAAAGTGGGGTCATGGATATCATTCATAAGTGAGTTTTGAGGAAGAGGAGTTGGAATTAGTGTGTTTGAGTGGAGCTCTGCAAGTATATGAAGGGTCTACTTTGTGGAACAAGACTGAGGGCTAAAGAAAGAAGGCATGGCATGTGAGTCTGTGGTCACTTGGCGTGCTCTGAATGTTAGGACTGAGTAGGGGTTTATGTCAAAGTTAGGTATGACCTTATACAACACTATTACCCGAATCTGTCCTGAGGTTATGCAATCAGGGTTATGTCACTATAACAAGTGTTAATTAAAGTTGAAAAGTCTTTCACAGGCTTATGGAGTTGATTATCTGGTCCCTACCTTACACTTTGGGAGGTTGTGAGTCCTCTTCAGCAGAACTGCCTCAATGACAGTTTAAGCATGCTGTTTGAGTCCTATTCTTTCTGCTTCCTGATCTTTCAAGATGTGAACAAATTATGCTACAAGGTCTTGCCATTATGGCTTCTTTCTCCACTGTCTGGTATGAGTTGTCCCCCCGCCACTGGTCAGGTCCCACAGCCACACCAGCCCCATGTAACACAAAGAAAAGCTGTATTAGATATAAAGCTGTTAGCCAGTTACTAATGTCTTATCAGCCAGATCTGTCTTAAATATTAACCCATTTCTATTAATCTAAGTACTTCCACGTGGTTTTATCTTACCAGAGAGAGGGGCTGGCATTCTTCTCTCTCTGTCCTCCATCTTGAATCTCCTCCCTACTTCTTCCTCTCTCCTCCTTGTCTCCTAGTCCCACCTATTGGTCAACAGTACTTTATTCATTAACCAATGTGAGACACATATTTACAGAATTATGTCTCCTATCATCTCCTCTTTTCTGTCTAAATGAAAAGAAGGGTTTTAACCTTAACATAGCAAAATATGTAACAAAACAGTTATCAAATAAGAACCACAGTTAATAATATTCAGTCCATAAACATTTAACAAGATTTAAAGAAAATATTCCATCATCTATCCTATTTTGTGAGTCTAAAATCATATATGTAATTTATCTTTAATCCTAACTAAGGAAAACTATAACCATACGTATCTGTCTTCCAACTCCTTCAATGACCACATGAGGATAATATATAAACTCTAGAAATGACAGAGACAACTCACTGCCTGGTCAGCCACCCGATGTTCTTCTGTAATGCTCCATCTTAAGCCTATAGGCCATAGTGTGTCTGGCAGACTCCTCAGCAGAGCAGGAAACTAAACTGTCCACCTGTATTGCAGTCACTTTTCTCTGTGTCCTGCAGAATATCAGGCAGACTCTTCCATGAAGCAGGAACCCTGTAGCAATGTCCAGTTTATATAGCATAAAGTTAAACAGTCCAGACAAGAGCAGTATCTTGCCAAAATGGCTAGTCTTGACATATTGAAAACAAACTCCATAATGAGTTTCTTTGATGTCCATCTTCCTTTCTGGCACAGGTGGTGTTGCCAGGAGCAGTTATGTCTTACTGTTAAGAAAAACCATAAATGATTTTAAATGCCGTATTCTGTAGGTCTTTGAAAGGTATGGAGAATGACTATTCATCTCAAATACGTCTCTATATATCTAGAAATCCTAACTAACTTAACTCTAAGTTTTGACTATTATAGGTAACTATTTATAATCTGTATTAAATTCTACATTATATTTCTAAATGAGCTATATAAACACAATACCTAAACAAGAGGAGAAATATACATATCACCAAATTGACCTTAAATTTGTATCAATAAATGAAAATCCATCCCAAAACAAAGTATTCTTATCTATACCATAACCCCTTTTTACCTTTAAAGAGATTGATTGTGGACATTTACCATTTAAACCAACCCCATTTAAATGAAAACAAACATTTATAGACAATATTTGGGAATTTGGGTGTCATTCTTTCCAAACTGCTTCTTCTTGGTAGGGGGTGCTGTCATGGGGATCCGAAGAAGACACAGACATCTTGGCTATAGTCTGCAAGGCTGCCTAGTCCCAAATGTTTTGAATGTTGGATCACCTGGGACATTGTTTCAGGGGGTCTGGCTTGATCAAACCATGTTAGTCTGGAAGGAATCCAAGCTTTTTATTTTCTGTGGAAACAAAAATAGTAACCTGTCCTTAGACTTAAATTTTTGAGTCAAAGCATTTTAAAAATGGATTTAAAATTGGATTAATTCAGCAGCATTTGTTTTAACACTTTTTGCTATTTCCTCAGCAGTAAAATAATTTAAAGATAACAGAACAGCATATAGTATCCACATTCTTTTTGTGCTTCACATCTTTTTTTAATTACTCTACTTCTTTTATTTTTATTTCTTCATTTTTTTGAGACAGGGTTTCTCTGTGTAACATTTATCTGTCCTGGAATTAACTCTGTATACCAGGTTTACTTTGAATTCACAGAGATCTGCTTGCCTCTGTCTTCTCAATGCTAGAATTAAAGGTGTGTGCCACCATATCCAGCTACTCTCTGTCTTTTTATTCTTTTTTTAAACCATTTTATCCTTTTTCTTTTTCTCTCACAAGCCTACGTATATTTTAAAGCACACTGTTAACCTTTAGCAATTTTTCTTAATGTGAATCAGTCTTTACTGTAAATCTTTGAAAGCCACAGTTGTTTTAGCCATGGTCTATACAAGATGGTGGCGGGTACTTTTACTGCCAGAACTGAGAGCTGTGCTCACTGCCTTTGTCTACACTGCCATCCAGCAGCATGCTGCCGGCTTGGAGATGTCGTCACTGCTATTGCCAGCTCTCATATACACCAGTAAGTTGTTAGCAGAGCTCTTTAAAAGCTTTGTGGTTTTTTGCCGCTTATCCTGAGTCAGGAAATCTCCCTTAAAGGAGCCAAGCAAGTTTCTTCTTGTCTCTAGCAAAACAGAGCCAAACTGAGAAAAATGTTGTTACCAAGAAGCCTTTCTTGTTTCTGTTCTTTTGTTTCTAAAACCCCTTGTTAAGCTTTTGTTAAGTTTTAAGTGGAATTTCTTATTAGCCATGTTGGGCGCCATTATGTTATGAGTTGTTTCTTCCCTCATCCCCACCCCCATGCCAGTCAGGTCCCTCAGCCGCACCAGCCCCAAATAAAACACAGGGATGCTATATTAGATATAAAGCTGTTGGCCAGTTACTAATTCCTTATCGGCTAGATCTGTCTTAAATATTAACCCACTTCTATTAATCTAAGTACTTACATGTGGTTTTATCTTACCAGAGAGAGGGGCTGGCATTCTTCTCTCTCTGTCCTCCATCTTGAATCTCCTCCCCTACTTCCTCCTCTCTCCTCCTTGTCTCCTAGTCCCACCTATCTTGCTTTCCTATTGGCCAACAGTGTTTTTATTCATTAACCAATGCGAGAAGCATATTTATGGAATGACATCTCCCATCAACTGTCATAGACTTTTCCCTGTGAAACCATGAGCCCACATAAACTTCTTATTCCTCAAGTTATTTCTGTCAAGTATTTTAGTCTCAGTAATGAGAAAAGTGACAAATATAGACATGTTTCCAACACATCTGAGGCTTTGGCAGTAACCCACCCATTTAGATTCCTTTTGCACTCTTAACAAGCTCTTACTTACCTTCCAATATTCTCATGTTCTCACTATAGTATTCAAATAAATACCTGTGGCTTTTCCATGCCTTCAGATTCTTTTGGCAACAGATGTCTGACCACCAAGGGTGCTCAAGCTTTTGTATAGTTTGATTTCTAGAAGCCCTGATGACTTGGTGCATAGAAATACCTGCTAGTTGCTCCTGTAAGGTTTGAGTTCATTCTTATTAGAAACTTCAGGGAAAGTAAGAAATATGTCTTAGCAAAGACATACTACCAGATCTTTAAGACTTCAGGAATTTTGTAGCACAGCACTGGTTTTATTTATTCTGATCCAAATGACTCACCCTCCCTCATCCAGGTACAGTTGTTTTTAGAGTTGGTCATTTGCATATTTGAATTGCATTAATAATTAAAAATTCAAATGAACAAATCCAGTAATGTCTTTCTAAACTGATCTGAGAAGTATTTTGAAAACTGAATACAAATGATTTTGCTATTTTTGTTGTTGTTGTTAATATATAATACAGTCTGAAATAAATTTTAGCTTCCCAGAGAACATAGAATTTGATTAAAGGAAAATATATGCTTTTATGAATCTAAAAGTAACACAAGTTAAATTTGGTAAATGCAGATGTTCTTATAAAAACAGGAACAAAGAAAACAGATATCAAATGAGAAAATAGTCCCTGATATTAATATATGAAGAAATAAAGAAAGAAACTTTCTGCTTCCAACTTTTCTTGATTAAAAAATTGGAGTTAAAAGAAACTGAAGCCAAGCATGATAGTTCATGCCTTTAATTTCTGTGCTCAGGAGGTAGAGGTAGGAAGAACTTTGCAGGCAGCCTAGTGTATATGGAACTTTTCAGGCCAACCTGTATATAAGCCATGTACAAATAAAACAAAACAGAACAAAACAAAATAAAACAAAACTGGACAATTGAAAATCTTTAGCTCATTTATATGACTTGAAAACTCTTTAAAATATAATGTATAGAAAATATTTGGGTGTAGAAAAGATATGTGGAAAAATGGAGAGTATTTAAAAAAAACCAAAATGATAAACAAGCATCATACTCCAAAATGCAGTGTAGGTTAATAGTTGTGATGTTTATCTTGTGAAAAAGATTACAGTAATCTGCAATAACTGATTAGCTGTAATACAGTATTCTCTACAGTTACCAATGCTAACAGAAAGTTGCAAGTAACTCCATACCAGAGTGGCTTTCAGGGCAACAAAGAGCAAAAAGCTTCATGTACTATGAAAAATGTCCCCAGTCATGTCCTTTTGCAGTGGGACTTGAAGATTATTACACAACAACAAAAATGTACTTTGGTTTTACTAAAATAAGAAATGTAGAAATTGAGATAAAAGATTAGATGGCCTAATAAAACAATTGATAAACACACCAATGGGGATATCTACAAAGGCGAAGGGACTATGACAACCAGAAGATTGTTTAATATAATGTCAAAAGCTACCAATATAAAAGACTCCAATTTACTCCTGTCTCCAGATGCTGGAAAAGCTTTTGACAGTTAATTGGAAGCTTTTATTTTTGACATCGAAAAGCATGGGCTTGACACAAGAATTCATTTTATGGGCAGAAACATTATCTGATCACCCAAAGGCCAAAATTAAGGCTAATATGTATAATTGGAGACCATTTCTTTCTTTCTTTCCGTTTTTGACAAGGAAGCAGCCACAGGCTGTCCACGTTTTCCCTCTATTATTTGGTTCATCAATAGAATCTCTGGCAGGCAAGATGAAGGAATAAAAATGGGGTACTTAAGGCCCACAATTTTATTGTGAGTAGATAATGTGTCTCAATTCTACGTTGCATGTAAACTTGTGAAATCCACTTCTGTGAAGTCAAGTGGGAATTGAATCTCCTCTCTAACTGGAGGGGCTATTTGGTTTTAGTTCAAGAGGTATTTTTCTCTTAGGTTCAGGTTCTTTATTGCTAAATAAAAATGTTTTTCAGATGGTGTCTTCTTTGTCCTTGGATCATATGATTTTACGTATGTCTTCTATTCTTGACATCCCCACGACAACAACAGCTTGTTCTCTGTGAATCAGATGTGCAGAACTTCCAGGAACAACCACACCCTATTTATTCTCTTTTACTTTTCCATATATATATATATATATATATATATATATATATATATATATCCCCAAAGAGAAAACCTACATCCATTAGTAGTGACTTCATGCAGTTTTCTAACTTTTCAAGCTCTGTGCTATCATTAATTTATATTATGTTGTTAAATATTTGCCTATTCTGAGTATTTCACATATATGAAATCATATATTTGGCTTGTTTACATCTGGCTTTTTTTTCATTTAGTAAAATGCTTTCAAGAATCTCTCATGCCATAATATATATCTTAACTTTACTCCTTCTTGCATATGAATAATATCCTATCATTCATATATATATATATATATCACATCTTCTTTACCCATCCATTTGTCACTTGATGGGGAATTGATTTGTTCTACTTTTGCCTGTTCTCAATATGATTACTATGAAAACTCATGCACAAGTTCTGTGTGATTTTATTTCCTTCCTCAAGTATATACCTGTAATGGAATTCTTAGAGACATGGAAACATTGTATTTAGTTACAAGATATTTTCAAAGTGGCTGAAATGTATAATGGGTGGGAGGGTGGAACACTTGTTAATATCAACCATTTTTATTATATTGTCATCACATGACTTTTATATTATATAATAGCCAATGAAGTGATACATTTTTTTTCATGTGATTATGTCAAGAAAGGTTAACTCAGAAGTTTTATCATTTAAAAAATTCTGTTGTTTCTTTATATTATAGTTTTAGGACTTTCTTATATGGTTTAGAAACATTCTGTCATGCTTGGTAAGGGGCTATGATCTGATACTAGAAATTGTTTCATTTTTGTCTTTGTTGAAGCTTTATTTACATACTATAATGAAATTTCTTAGAAGAAGTTCCATGAATTGCTTAATAAAAATTTCCATTTTGCATTTTCTGGGTGGATTCTGTAGACATCTATTAGTTTAATCGATCTACAGCTTAACTTTCAAGTTTCTTGGTTGAATTTTAGATTAGATGAGTTAACTAGAGATAAAGGGAAGTATTGAAGTCATCAGCTATTACCATATTTGTACTTACCTGACTTTGCATGCTCTTTAGTGTTATTTTTTTTATGCAATTAAGAGCCTTGGGATTTGGTACATTTGCACTCACATTTTTTATATCTTCATGAAGTATTGTTCCATTTATTAATATATAGTGACTTTATATATATATATATATATATATATATATATATATATATAATTTTTTCTTAGTTTGCATCTCGATCCCAGTTCCCTCTCCCACCCTCCCATGTCCCCTGCTCCTCCTCCCATTCCACCCCCCTATTCACTCTACAGGGAGAGTGATGCCTTCCAGGAGGGATCATCACAATGTGTTAAATCATTTGGAATAGGGACTAGGCCCTCCCTCCTGCCTCTAGGCTAAGGGAGTATCCCTCCATGGGGAATGTGCTCCCAAAGTTCTTTTGTGCACCAGGGATACATCCTGGTTTTACTGTCAGAGGTCCCTTAGACTGCCCAGGCCTTCCAACTGAGACCCAAGTTCAGGGGGTTTGAGTTGGTCCAATTCTGGTTTCCCAGCTATCAGGGGGTCCATGAGCTCCCCCTTGTTCAGATCAGCTGTCTCTGTGGGTTTCTGTAACCTGGTCTTGTCCCCATTTTCTTATTGTTCTTCCCTCTCTGCAACTGGATTCCAGAAGTTCAGCTCAGTGTTTAGCTGTGGGTGTCTGTTTCTGTTTTCATCAGCTACTAGATGAAGGCTCTATTATGGCATAGTTATCAATCTCATTACCAGGGAAGGGCATTTAAGGAAGCCTTTCCACTGTTGCTCAGATTGCTAGTTGGGGTCATGCTTGTAGGTCTCTGGACATTCTCTAAAGTCAGTTTTCTCTTCAAACCTATAATGGCTCCCTCTATTATGGTATCTCTCTCTCTCTCTATTTCTCTCTCTCTCTCTCTCTCTCTCTCTCTGGCTCTCATCTATTTGCCGCCCAACTCAATCTTCCAAGTTCTCCTCTCTTCCCCTTAACTTTCTTCTAAATCCCTCTCCACTCACTGAACCCCCCCCCACCAACTACCCATATGCTCAGGAGATCTTGTTCCTTTTCCCTTCTGGGAGGGACCTTGTATGAATCTCTTAGGTTCCTACTTGTATCCTAAAGTATACAAAGAACTCAAGAAACTAATCACCAAAACACCAAATAACCCTATTAAAAAGTGGGGTACAGAACTGAAGAGAAAATTCTCAATAGAGGAATCCAAAATAGCTGAAAGACACTTAAGTGTTCAACATCCTTAGCCATCAGAGAAATGCAAATCAAAACAACTCTGAGATACCATCTTACTCCTGCCAGTATAGTGAGTTTCTTTATCCTTTCTGATAAAATATGCTTTGAAGTATGCCTTATCACATAACAAAGTAGCTATACTAGCTGATTTTCAAATGTGTTTGCTTCTTTTATTTATTTATTTATTTATTTATTTATTTATTTATTTTATATAACCAAGTCCATTTAAATGAGAACAAACATTTGTAGACAATATTTGGGAAATTGAAGATGCTGTCCTTGCCCCATTGTATAATTTTAGCTGTTTTGTCGAAAATCAGGTGTTCATAGGCGTGTGGGTTAATATCAGGATTTTCAATTCGATTCCATTGGTCTACCTGTTTATTTTTATGTCAATACCAGGCTGTTTTCAGGACTATAGCTCTGTAGTAGTGCTTAAAGTCAGGAATGGTGATGCCTCCTGAAGTTTTTTTATTGTATAGGGTTGTTTTGGCTATCCTGGGTCTTTTGTTTTGCCATATAAAGTTGATTATTATCCTTTCCAGGTCGGTGAAGAACTTTGGTGGGATTTTACTGGGGATTGCATTGAATCTGTAGATTGCTTTTGGCAAGATTGCCAATTTTACAATGTTTATCCTACCTATCCAAGAGCATGGGAGATCTTTCCATTTTCTGGTATCTTCTTTAATTTCTTTCTTTAGAGCCACAAAGTTCTTATTATATAGGTCTTTTACTTGTTTGGTAAGCGTTACACCAAGACACTTTATGTTGCTTGTGGCTATTGTAAAGGGTGATGTTTCTCTGATTTCTTTCTCTGTCTCTAGGGCTACTGATGTTTTTGAGTTTATCTTGTATCTTGCTAGTTTGCTGAAGGTATTTATCAGCTGTAGGAGTTCCCTGATAGAGATTATTGGGTCGCTTATGTAAACTATGATATCATCTGCAAATAGAGACAGTTTGACTTCTTCCTTTCCAATTTGGTTCCCCTTGATCTCCTTTTGTTGTCTTATAGCATTAGCTAGAACTTCTAGTACGATATTGAAGAGATATGGAGAGAGATGGCAGCCTTGTCTTGTTCCTGATTTTAGAGGAATTGGCTTAAGTTTCTCTCCATTCAGTTTGATGTTGGCAGTTGGTTTACTCTATATTGCTCTTACTATGTCTAGGTATGTTCCTGTTATCCCTGACCTCTCCAAGACCTTTATCATGAAAGGGTGTTGAATTTTGTCGAAGGCTTTTTCCGCATCTAGGGAGATAATCATATGGTTTTTCTTTTTCTGTTTGTTTATATGGTGTATCACGATGATAGATTTTAGTATGTTAAACCATCCCTGCATTCCAGGGATGAAGCCTACTTGGTCATGGTGGATGATTTCTCTGATGTATTCTTGAATTCGGTTTGCCAGTATTTTGAGTATTTTTGCATCGATGTTCATCAGGGATATTGGTCTGTAGTTTTCTTTCTTAGTTGTGTCTTTGTGAGGCTTGGGTACCAAGGTACCCTTTACCCTGAGGTAATTTCTAGCTTTGAAGCTTAGATGTGTTTCTTGTATGCAGCAGAAGGATGGATTCTGTCTTCGTATCCATTCTGTTAGCCTGTGTCTTTTTATAAGACCATTAATGTTGAGAGTGAGTAAGGACCATTGATTTTGGATGCTTTTTTGATTTAGTGGTATTGTGAATATATTAGTTCTGCTTTACCCTTGGTTTCTGGTGTAGTTGGTTTATCTGTTTCCTACATTTTTGTGGGCATAGTTACCTTCCTTGGGTTGGAGTTTTCCTTCCAATAATTTCTGTAGGGCCGGATTTGTAGATATGTATTGGGAAAATCTGGTTTTGTCATTAAATATCTTGTTTTCTCCATCTATTGTGATTGAGAGTCTTGCTGGATATAGTAGCCTAGGCTGGCATCCGTGTTCTCTTAATAGTTTTAGAACATCTATCCAGGACGTTCTGGCCTTGAGGGTTTCCATGGAGAAGTCAGGTGTAATTTTGATAGATCTGCCTTTATATGTTACCTGTCCTTTTTCCTTCGCTGCTCTTAATATTCTTTCTTTATTCTGTATGCTAGGTGTTTTGATTATTATATGTCGAGGGGTCTTTTTTCTTTGGTCCAGCCTATTTGGGGTTCGGTATGCTTCTTGTACTTTCATAGGCATGTCCTTCTTCAGATTTGGAAAGTTTTCCTCGATGATTTTGTTGAATATGTATTCTGCCCCTTTGAGCTGGGCTTCCTCACCTTCCTCTATGCCTATTGTTCTTAGGTTTGGCCTTTTCATGGTGTCCCACATTTCTTGGATGTTTTGTGTTAAGGATTTGTTGGATTTATAATTTTCTTTGATCCATGAATTTATTTCTTCTAGTTTATCTTCTGTGCCTGAGATTCTCTCTTCCATCTCTTGAATTCTGTTGGTTATGCTTGTGTCTGTAGTTCCCGATTTTTTGCCCAGTTTTTCTATTTCCAGCATTCCTTCGGTTTGTGTTGCCTTTATTTTCTCTATTTCAGTTTTCAAGTCTTGAACGGTTTCCTTCGCCTGCTTAATTGTTTTTTCTTTGCTTTCTGTACTTTCCTTAAGGAATTTGTTCATTTCTTCCACCTTTTTGTTTGTTTTTTCCTCCATTTCTTTAAGGGATTTTCTCACATCTTCTTTGAGGGTCTCTATCATTTTTATAATGGTAATTTTTAAGTCGTTCCCTTCTGTTTCCTCTGCTTTGTTGTTGTGTTCCGTTCAAGTTGGTGTAGATTCCCTAGATTCTGGTGGTGTCATGCTTGTCTTTCTGTTGTTAGGTGTTTTCTTGTATTGCCTTCTTTCCATAGCTTCTTCCAGTAGGTGTGGGTGGGGATGGGTGGGGGTGTATCAGTGCTCCTAGGGTGCTCTCGATGGGGACAGGAGACAGGAGCAGCTGGATCAGGGGCCAACCCAGGGAGTTGGGGGGGAGAGTTTATAGGGGAGAGGCAGCCCCGATTGGGCCCAGACTCCCCTCTGGCCAATAACTGGCAGAAGAGGACAAAGGCTGAGCTGAAACTTGGGAAGGTTTTGCAAGATAGTCAGATCTCACTGGAAACTGGAACTCTCCAGCTGAGGTCTCTTTCTTTAGCAGAGGCCCAGATTTGGGGGTCAAGGATCTTGTGGGCAGGAACTCAGAGTAGATTCGCAGAGATAGGCAGATCTCTCATGTGTTTGCTTCTTAAGCTGACTTCTATTCTTAGAATTGTATGCAGTCTGTGGGTATCTTTGCCAGTTCGTTAAGTGTGCTTCCTAAAGACAATAGAAAGTTGGATCTTGTTTTTTAATCCATTCAGCTGGTCTGTTTTTAACTGGCGAAGTTAGGTCTTTTGGTTTTATTTTATTATTGAAAAAGGTACTTTTCTTCCTTTTCTTTTTTTAAAGATAAGTTTTATGTTAGTGTTGCTTCTCTGGGAGAAGAGCAGGTCCATTTAATCTTCTTATACTACCACATCATTCCTGTTTTTCCTTTACTCTTTCTGGACTGCTCTTTTGAGTCTTATTACTTTATACTTAGATTCCTTGGGCTTTTCATCTTCAAATGCTTCTTGTTTAAATTATGTATGGTTCTTATTAATTGGCATCTATGTTTGAATGATTGATCCAATAGACTTGTCAAAATACATACTTCCTGCTCTTTGATAACAAGGGAATGGGTTTTTTTGTTATGTGTAGCCCTGTTTCTCCTCCACCAGTCTATGTCAAGTTCCCTGTCTCTCTATTATGAACACCTTTTGAATATGTTCACAGAAAGAATAATCAAGCTTCTTTTGACCAAAATCTATATATTGGTTAAATTAAAATTTTCCTATTGGGTGACTTATTCATGTGTTAATTTTGGAGCCATACTTGTAGCATAATCATTACCCGTTCATTGCTATCCAGTTTTTTTTAAACCTTTCTTTATGTTACAGTGTATTATATTCAGTAACCTACCCTGAATGTACTGCAACTTACCTCTAGGCTTCTGCTAGGATTCATCTTCCAACCTAGAGGCCTCTCCCACATGACATCCAGCATTTCTACACATTCAGATTTATGCCACTACTATAGGCTTGAACCAGGAGGCATATCTTGCATAACAGCTCAGTCCCTTCTGGCTACTTGACTTCATTCCCCCCAAGCTATTTCCAATCACTAGGCATAACCTGCCCATATAGTCTATCTTTTGCCTCAACCTATCCTGTGCAGACACAGAACTAATAAAGGAAGTCTACATGCCCAGGTGTTATCAAAAATATCCCAACTATATGAAAGATCAAGCCAGTATCTTTTATACAATTTTACCATTCCTGTAGAAGTGTTTGCCAATAAAAATTACCTAGATGAACTCCAATGCAATTTAATAGGACAGTTATAAATTAAACAGAATAGTAGAAATTGAAGAATTTAAAGAAGACACAAAGAAATGGCTCAATAAAATTAAATAAAAAGAGCTTAAGGGGAAGAAATACCTGAATGATGCTTAAGAAAACACATATAGCTAATGGAAATGATAAAGATAATCAAGTACTTAACAATGGAAGTCAGTAATGAGATAGAAACACTGACAAAGACTCATGGATTGGAAATATTCAATGACTCAACGAGAAAACTCAAAAGAAACTGTGTAAGTAGAGTGAATCAAGCAGAAGACAGGGAATCAGGATTTGAAGAAAAAGTAGAGGATCTAGAACAAATAACATACATGTAAACAGAGAGAGAAGGGGGAGAGAGACACAGAGAGAGAGACAGAGAATAAATGAACACATAGGAATTATGAGAAAACATCGAAGAACCAAACATTTGGATTCTAGGCATAGATGAAGTACAAGACTCCCAAGTCAATGGCACAGATAAAAACTTCAACAAAATCATAGAAGAAAAATTCAACAAATTAAGGAAAGGCACACCCATACAGTTATAAGAAACATACAGAACACCAAATAGACAAGACCAGAGAAGAAAATCCCCACAACATATCATAGTTAAAGCACTAAATATTCATAACAAAAAAGTATATTGAAAACTGCAAGAGAAAGAAATACAAATCACATATTAAGAGAAACCAAACAGAAGAACAGGTGGTTTCTCAATGGGAGCTTTTGAATTTCTGAAGAGCATGGAGCAATGCATTCCATGTCCCCAAAGACTATGATGGACAGCCTAGACTAATATACCTAACAAAACTACCTACCATACTTGAAAGAGAAATATTTTTTCTCAGGATATAAATAGCCTAAGATGCTTTATGTTCAATAAGAGAAACCTAAAGGCTGAAGAGAGCAATGAGCATATCAGAAAGACCATGGAAAGAAATACAAAGCCATAATTATTAAAACACTAGCTATCACTGAGAAAACAATGCCAATATTTAACCAAATGATGACTATATTAACACATGTAGTTCAATAATAACTAAATATCAATGACCTCATTTCTTCAATTAAAAAACAGAGGCTGAGTGGAACATGAAACAAAATCAATTTATATGTTGTCTTCAAGAAACAGATCTTAGCTTTAAAGATAAGCACAAATTTATACTAAAAGGAAGGACAAAATACCCCAATCAAATGGGATCAGAAAGCAAATACATGTTACTATCATAATAGCTGAAAAACAGGCATTGCTGTGGTAGGCTCCTTGAGATAAAAACAATAAATAGGTGAATAGCTAGGTATCAGTAATCAGAGAAATGGGAAAGGGAAGGCTGTATGTGGGGAGGGGAGAAGGAGGTAAACACAAGAGAGACAATGATAAAAAACAATAAGAATGACTTAAAAGTCATAAAAAATCACACTATTAGCTATTTTCCTTTAAAAGAACTATAATACATATAAGTCCTGTGTATAAGTATACTATATGTTAGTTTAAGGTTTATGTGAAATTTTCTATTTGGACTTACGATGCTCCCTCCAAGAGCCAAAGACCACCTAACAAAAGCTCCAAACCAGGCATGAGAGGCCTTCATTTGAGTTGCTCAGGGTTTTTCAAGAGACTCACAAACATACTGACTATTGTTACAGCCCTTGTTTGCCCCCAGAGGTGGGAGGTGAGTCCCTATTGCTGAAGACACATGCCCTTCAGATACATGCCCCAGGGTCATCTGAACTAGGACTGACTTGAATGCTAGCTCCCTGAGAGCTAGCTTTTTTGATACCAGAAAGCACAATGCAAGTTTCCAAAAGAGGAAGACAACTAATAGTTCTGCCCAGCTCTCACACCAATGAACCACAACAACCAGAATGGCACAATAACTCTAAGGGTTTAGTAGTGGAACACATACCTTGGTAATAAACATATACAGCTCTCAAACTGAACTTAAGACCCATTCTATAAGAGGGAAACTATTCCTGGTACTGGAAACCTAGCCAACTACCAGGGCTAGTGAAATCATGGTTCTTGAAGGAGAAATTACAACATCACTTTATTAAACAAGCCTAATACTAAGTACATTCTAAATATGAGGTATAGTCCTCATGAAAGAAACTTCTCTCTTCAACAGTCAGAAATTTTTACAGGAAACCAAAACTAGTCAAAATACAGTTTAGAGCACAGTCTCCAAAGATAAATCTACAAAACAACTCTTGCACAAAAGGCTTAGGGAATACTGTGGAAGAGGGAGAAGAAAGATCATAAGAGCCAGAGGACCAAGGAGTTTATTGTGACATCGTCTCCTAGGAATTTCAGAAGCTGTAACCATAAATTCTCACCAACATAGTTACCTAAACATGAGTTGAACAAAGACAGCAGCAATACACAAGCCTGCGTAGATGAGGGAAAGCTCAAGAGGTCTTGACCTCATACAAAGAACTATAGGCAACAGAGACATTCTGGGAATGGGAGGAAGAGTCTTCCCAGAGAAGAGGATACCAATTGGCTATCCAATACCAAATTGTAATTTCTGAAAACATATATTCAAGTAATATTACACATACTGAGCAGATTATACTTAGGAATGGATATGTATATAGTATACACATATAATGACAATTAATGAGAAAGGAATCCACATATTTGTAAGAGAACCAGGAGGGTTATATTGGAAGGTTTGGAGGAAGGAAAGGAAAAACGAAAGGGAGAAAATGATATAATTACATTAAACCTCAAAAATAAAAGAAGAAAAAACAGTTTATCTGAAATAAGTCTTGAATTAAGTAAGTAGATATGTAATGATATATCAACTGTTGAAGAAGAGAACTTAGTTTCATTGCTTTTTAAAATCTCCACTAGTGTAAGGCATAATGTAATGACTGTTTTTTAACTAAGTGATTAATTTTACTTCCACACAAGTATTTGAAAAAAACATTTCAATTTATGGTTTATTATATATTTGGATTCTAAACAATGTTAAGGGAAAATGATTTCTTCTTACTCATGCTTAAAATAAGTTGAAATTATCTCTATGTGCCTTTTGGTTCCACACAATATCTGTCTTTAGGTCCTCTTTCAGTTTTCCTCCCTCTTCTCATGCATTTTCTTCAATCTTGCTGATATACTCTGAATGGAAACTTTTAGTATTTTGATATTGACTGAAATCTCATAATCAATAAAAATATTTTCCACAAACACAAACAAAATACCGGTCATGTTCCTCTCCTATTCTTAGTGCTTGTTACAGCCACCTACCTCCTCTGATCCCAATTTGATGAAAATTCTTCTGTATTATCTGTATTCAATATTATGCTCAGTGTCCATACAATATGTTATTTGTACCTCACAGTTGCAATATTTCTCTAGTAAATGACTCAACTTGGAATTACAAAGAAAAAAAAAACATTCTTTTGGCTTCCTTCATTTTAAGTTTCAGGACAAGTTTTTCAAAATTGAATGTTTCATAAAAATTTCAAAAATTGGCTTGTAACAACCCAGAGAATACTGTTGGGATATTTATTGTAAGTTACAGGAGCTTATAGCTTAATCTGTGAAAAGTTGGCAATTTGATGACATTGTCTCCCTGTCAGCTAAGTGAAATTTCTTAGTAATCATGGTTTTTTTCAGCAAACAACCCAGCAACATTCTGTTAATTTTATTTATTTATGTTGCTATCATTTTTTTTTATAATTCTTTATTGATTCTTTGGGAACTTCACATCCTTTACCCAATCACATTCACATCCCAGTCCTTCCATATCTGCTCCACACCCCCAAAGAATCCTCCAAAAGTACCTCCCCAAATTAATTCAAAACAAAACAAGACAAAACAAAACAAACAACCCACCTCAATCCTACATCTTTCTAACACCTCCTCATTCATCCTCATGGCAACAGGAGCTGTAGTGTGTCCCTTTTGTCTAATCAGCCCCATCTGCAAAATGTTCATTGCAAGGAGTGCTTGGTCTGGCTTCAATGCTTTTAGCACGCCATCATCAATCAGTGGCCCCTCACTGAAACCCCATTGGATATCCTGCTGTTGGAGATTCTGTGGCTATTGTTTCCCTGGACCAGTCTCTTTGCACACTCCAGCAGGTCATAGAATGGACAGATGTGAGGGTGGGCCAATCCAAGGCCCAGGATATGGGTCTGGGTAGTAATTTAGTTGATTGGCTGGAGCCACTGGGACTGTCCCCTCAGGCAGAGGTACAGTTAACTCTCCTGGGTCCATGCCATTAGAACCAGATCTCCCCTTCCTATGATATGGGGTGGGGTCTTCTCTTCTGAGTGTGGGAGTCACTCTTCCATGTGAGACAGAGCCAGCTCTCTTGCTGCTGTGTTCAGCAAGGGACAGGGTCAACTATTTTAGGACCAATGAAGGGCAGGATTAGATCAGCATGGCCCTTGGATTTTAACATGCATGGTTCCTATAACCCTCTTGTGTATACATGGGTCATGGACATCATCACAGACCCCAACTTCAGCAGGAACACAGACCCAGACATGGCTCTTGGCAGCAGCTCATGCCTGGATGTCACTATGGATCAAGTGGTGGCAGTACAGGCTACTCTCAGCAGTGTGGCCCTGGCACCTGCAAGGTCCTCAGACACCAACATGGTTTCAGGTTGCTTTCCAGACTTCCTTCAGGCATCCTCACAATGCTTGGTAGTAACAGAAGCCACAGACATCAATTGAGACTCTGGCCGCTGGTGGGCCACAGACCCAGACATGGCCTTTGACAGTAGCCTGGGCCCAGACAACACCATGACCCCAGGTAACAGCACAGGCCATTTAGATAAGCATTGTCTTGGCACTGGCATAACCTTTGGACACCAACATGGCCACAGGATTGGCCTAGGGCCTGAGCACACCTATGACCTTTGGTGGTTCCACAGACCATGGAAATCAACAGAGACCCTGGCTATGGTGGGGACCATAGATCCAGACAGGTCCTTGACGAAAGTCCAGGCTTGTATGTCACTATAGCCCCATGTGGCAGGGCAGGCCACGCAGATCTTCAAGGCCTTTGTAGTACTGTGGCCATCAGACACCAACATGACTCCAGGTGGCAGCCCAGACCCATGACATTGGCATGGCCTTTGATGGTATCAGGAACTACCAACATCAGCACAGACCCTGGCTGCTGCTGGGCCACAGACCCAGGCATGGTCCAGGTAACACCTGGCCCTAGGTGACAACAGAGGCCTTCAGATTGGCATGGCCCCAATGGCAGAATGATTCTCAGGCACCAAAATAGTTATAAGTTGTAGCCTAGATCACAGGCATCTGTGTGGCCTTAGGTGGTACCACAGGCCCCAGAAATCAACAGAGACCTTGTCTGTTGTAGGATCATGCACCCAGACATGGTTCTTGGCAGCAGTTTGGCACCAATGTTTCTGTAGCCCCAGATGTTTGTGCAGGTCACTCAGATCAGCATGGCTCCAGCAGCAGCATGGCCCTTGAATACCAACATGGCCACAGGTGGCATCCCAGACCCCTGGCATTGGCATGGGCTTTGATGGTATCAGGAGCCACAGACATCAACATAGACTATGACTGTGGTAGAGCCACTGACCCAGACATGGCCCTTACCTGAAGAAAGGACCTAGACCTCAGCATGGCTCCTTATGGTAGAGCAGACCATTCATATCTGTATGGCCCCAGCTTCAGCATGTCACTCAGATCCCTGCCTGGCCTCAGGTGATGGCAAAGATCTCAGGTATTTGCTCAGTTGTTGATGGTATCTGGAGCCACGGATATCAACCTAGACCCTGGATCTGGAGGGCCATGAACCCAGACATGGTACTATGCTCCAGCCTGGGCTTGGATATTACCATGGCCCTGGTTTGGCAGCACAGGCCATCTAGATTAGCATGGCTCCAGTGGCAGTTTGGTCCTCCGGTACCAACATGGATTTGGGTATCTGACCAGACCTCAGTCATCCTCACAGTCTTTTGTGGTTACTGAAACCATGGACATCAACAAAAGACCTGGCTGCTGAAGGACCCTGGCAGCTGCTTGGGCCCAGTGTTGTCATGTCCCCTGATAGTAGCACAGGTCAACATGGTCACCATGGCCCCAGAGGTGGCATGGTCCTTGAACACCATAATGGTCAAGGGTGGTATCTTAGACCTCAGGCATCCATGTAGCCTTTGGAGGCACCGTGGTGGCACCATGGGCCATGGAAATCAACAGGGACCCTGGCTGTGGTAGGACCATGAGCCCAGTCATGACATTAGGCAGTAATAGCCCAGACCCCTAATGTCACTCTGGTTCTGTGTGGCAAGCCGACTACCAATATCAGTCCATTCTTCATTACTTGTCCTTACTTCCTCAGCACACCATATACTTGCTTGTGATAATGGCACCCTTGTGGCACTGGTAGGCCTGTTCATGCCTTTAGCTAGCTGGTACTGTGAGGACCCGGAGTGCCCTGTTGGTGTCTTTCACCCACCTGAGCTGCATGGCATAGAATGAGCCCGTGGATCTTCTGTTCCATATTTTTATGAGTAACTTAAATGATTTATATTTAAAATTCCTAACTGAGTTGTTAGTTCTGCTTTTATTGAGAACAGGTTAATTTTCTGCTGTTTTCTAATTCTCTTAACCCATGTATTGTTTTACATGTTGTGGCCCTTTGCCTGTATGTCTCCTTCCTGTTACCTCCAGCTGGGTTGTCAGTCTGTGGAGTGGGTAGCGTTTACATCCCTCAGCAGAGAGACTTATTCTTTTTTTAAACCTCATGTTTTCTCTTTTTCTACAGATTTTTCTAGAAGTGTTAGTATAGTTTTCAGCAGTATCTATAATAGTGAGGAATGAATGTATGCCTGATTTTAAACAGATTATCTGTGACTTTTGTAGTGGACTTCTAATGGGTATGCTTTATATTTTACTAAGTTAAGAATATTTGTACACATATGTGGATATACTAAGGATATACTCCTTCCATAGAAAGGAGTTCTAAGTAGAGGTTTCTTCTAATAAGTACAGCCATCGATTTTTGTTTTAATTGTTTTTCTTATCTGCAGTCTAAAGCATTTTGAAGAACTTTCATTCCTCTTGAAAAATAAGGAAATGCTGTTTTGGAAAAAAATGGAGTGTATAAAATGTGTATTACTCATTTCAAGCTACCAAGGCCCAGATTTGAGTCATTTATTAGCTAACCATTTGTTTTAAAAGGTTTTCCAAAATTTGTCCCTCAGTATATTATTGATTCTTCCATGTAAAAAGTATTTATAATACAAGAAATATGGAAAACATGTTACCAAATAAAATTAAATTGGATTTTTTTGTAAAAAAAAAATGCAACATTTCTCTAAGGTTCAATTCTTTAAGACATAAATGAAGTGAAGCTCCAATAGGAGGATACAGAATCTGCCACAGTTTTCAGGGGCATCTCCTCACTAAAGTCTTGTTTTTCTCTGCAGTTTAGTGTGATTTTTATGCTGTTGCTATTTGAAAAACAGAACAAAAGTCATTGTTATATATGCCCAATTAAACACAATTGACATCAGAAGAACTCTTTAATAAAGGCTTGTATCAGTATGTTCCTCTAGAGAGCAGTATACTGGTATTAGAAAGTAAACCAAGGAAACAAACAAACAAACAAAAAAATTAGTCTATTCTGCTGCCTAGAGATTAGGTTAGTCAAGTGGAGAAAACCAGGACTGAGCATGAAGCTGTCAAGGATGGTTTAGTTTAATCAGACATATGATTAGTGTCTTTCTTTGGATTCAAGGGAATAGTAGACGATTGCTAACAGTGTTTAGATCATAAGATGCAGGGATAAACACACAAATTGGTTGATACTTGTAGTGAGGTAGTCCTTCTGTAGCACTGACCACGCCCATTGGGGGGTGGAGCGATGGGCGGAGAGGACCTGAGGAAGGAGGTCGGAGGGGGCCAGGAAGGCGCTCTCTTTTTCTGGCGTGACTCGGACAGGAGAGGATCGGGTTGAATTTCCTGGTGTTCATCTGTCTAGGTTGTAAGTTATTTCTCCCTGATTAAACATCTATTCGGCCTATTTGTTTATCCTGATCCTTATTTACCGCAATAGATACTGAGTTCAAGATAATCTGAAAAGGAGTATCAGATGAGAATGGGATAGATTCATATGACTAACTCCCTCTACCTTATTTGATTGGCTTTCTTTCTCCTTGCATGGTATAACTAAGAGATTAACAAGAGCCTGGGAAGGGAAAGAAAGTAGAAGCATTTTGGAATACCAAAATAATTTAATTGGATCCCAGATGAATTAAGATGTGTAGGAGTCCAAATTATACCCCCAATACAAGCTTGTGTAAAGCTAATTTAAAAATAATTTAGATGGAATGACTGTCCCATATTAATGGGAAGAATATAAAAGTTACAATGAATATGCTTAAAGGAATTTCATTCATATAAAATTAAAATTATCAAGCTTATATCTGAACAAGTTGGGAAAGTTTGGAATCCATTTGAAGTATGAAAATTTAGTTTTCTAAGCCTCACTTGATGTAGACATTGAACACAGACTATACCAGTTGCTTTGGTTCATTTTAATGGCATTTCGTAAAGTTACAATATGTATGTGACATAAAACAAACCTTAGGAAAGTCTGTAAATGAGCAGGCTGTCATCAAATCACACAGTAAAGAGTGTAGTTCTCTTTTTATTTCTCCCATCCCCTGCTTCTTCTTTCCCAAGTTTTAAATCTCTCTCTCTCTCTCTCTCTCTCTCTCTCTCTCTCTCTCTCTCTCTCTCTCCTATTCCTCCATCTCCACTTTCCCTCCCCATCCTTCTCTCATTTCCTCTGTCTCATTGGCTCAGATAATGTAAAGCCCCAAATGTTTATGTTCTTTTGTTCTTTAATGAACTTGTGATCCAGTATTAATTTTTTTTGCTCTAGTTTTGGGATGCAGATACTAGTAGGGATAAAGTATTCATTGAGGTAATATATAAATTATTTGCCTCCCCCACCAATTTACCCAGTAATGTTAACTATTTTCCCTTTCTGGGGCCCTCCATGTGTGTACCTCTTAGAGTCCCCCTTATTACCTATCTTCTCTGTGGTTGTGGATTGTAGTCTGGTTATCCTTTGATTTACATCTAATATACACTTATGAGTGACAACATACCAGAACACATTCTTTTTAATGTCCAGATTCTTGGGTTTTCTTTTTCAGGTACTCATATGACATGGCCTGCTTTCAGTTTAGGACATCCATGGTGTGAATGCTCCAGGATGTGTTTGTTAGAAGATTGTTAAAGTTCAAGTATCCCTTCAAAAATTCATGTTGAAATTTATTCCTTATGTTAGACATTGAGAGTTAGAACTGGTTTAGATGCTTGGGAGTTGACTAGGTCTACATGTCCTTTCCATGTGGATCAATTGGCCCTTCATGAATTAGTGCCTTAGTTGAAGAGAATGCCATCTGTTATAAATCCAGTCTGGCTTTGTCTTCTGTGTGTACCTGTATCATGCAGTGCACTTACCTTGGGACTTTTTAAATCCCTGATAGTAAGAAGTTACTTGATCGACATAGCTCTTTATCCTTAAGCCACTCAGCCTTTACAGTTGTAAGCTGAATAAAAGTGTAAGTTGTCTCATGTTAATGTCCAATTGTAGCAAGATAAACAAACTAAAGCAGGTTAATTCACTTTGGAGAGTGAAAGAAATCTGGCTATATATCTCATTGTTGAACAGCAAATTTTCTTTATTGACCATTTTCTCCAAAAGAGAGAGGGAGGTCTTTCAGGATGGAATTGGTCTGGGAAAAGCCAAAATACACAATATTCACAAAGACCCCTCCTCAGCTTTAGAGAAGTACTAAGCAGCTGCTGGAGGAGGAGTCTGACCAGCCAACCCCGGGAAAGGACATTCTCATCTCTGGCAAGACACCACCACATTGTTCAACAAACTCCGAGGATGCAGTTTTCATGAACAGCATGTGCTGGGGTGGGTTTCTCTGTGATCTTGGAACCTGTAAGACCCTTCACTCACACTCCTGTTAGTAACCACCAGTACAAACTCATTGGCTTACCAAATTGGGCTTTTGTGCAATCATTACTTTCATCTGTATGGATTCCATTTCTGGGGCATGAGTGGACATGTGGGAAAATTTCTTATTCAACACCTGCTCTCTTGATCTCGATTCTTGCATAGAGCTTTATTTATTTATTTATTTAAAATATTTTACTCTCTTCTTTAACAACTACCATGGACTTAAAAACAAAATCTATCAGAGAGATCAGGATTTGGAAAAAACCATTTATATCAATGACTTAATTTACTTTAATCCCATTTCCAGGTATGGAGGAAGGAATAGAGTGAACCAACAAAGAACAAGGACATTTTTGTGACCCTTTTGTAAAAATAAAAGCTGTGAGATGCTGTGGAATAATCCATTTGTACACTGTGAAGATGTGTTGCTCTCATTATTAATAAAAAACTGACTAGCCAATTGCTAGGCAGTAAGAGGTTAGGCAGGAGAGCCAAACAGAGAATGTTGGGAAGGACGGTGGAGGGGACAACTAGACTACAAAGACATGACATGAAAAGTACATAGATGAGGTAAATGAGCCTTGGGGCAGCACATAGATTAATAGAAAATGTTATTTAAGTTATAAGAGCTATTTAAAAACAAATCAAATCAAAGCTACTGACCAAGCATTTATAATTAATAAGAAGTCTCCATGTGGTTATTTGAGCAGCAGCTGGAGGGACAGAACTGATTGGTGGTCCAGATAGAAAATGTTGCCTATAGTGAAGATTTCCTACCTTTGAATGAGCTTCAGTTTCTGTTAACGAGTATAGCAGAACAGTCCCCTTCTCTGTATATTTCCTTTTCATTTCCCTAATTGGGTTCCCAGAGCTATTTGCTTGGTTTAAACAAAAGCAATTTTATTTATATTAATGTATGTTAACTTTGAATTTTATTCTATAAACTTATAACATTACAATAATTATTTAATCATCAAGCGTGAGTTGGATGGAGTAACTGTTTTAAATTGCATTTGGCAATATTACTGAGCTTTGTTCAAATGAAGTTAATCATGTCTGTTGTCAAATGTGGTTATTGACTTTGACATTAATTATTTTAAAAAAATATCTGTTGTTATTAATATAAATTATTGCAATGGAGTACAGAGTTGATTGATTAAATTAATTAATTAATTCATTTATTAAGTTAACACCATTCAAAACTTACACTAAATTAGGAGATAGTGATGCAGGGCCAAAGATTATGATTCTACCTTCTAGGAACTAATAGTATATGGTGGAATTCAGATAGGTAAATTAATTATTAGATGGTATGACAGGTTACTAGAGGAAGGTGTGTAAGGGCTCTCACCAAGTGGGACTGGGTAAGATTAAAGAGTCAACATGGAGCTGAGTCTTTGTACTATATAGGAGTTAATCTGGCAGAGAAACGAGGAGAGTTCCCTGCAGGAAAAAAGCATCAATAGGACACAGAAGCAGTATGCATATGACCCAGTTAGAGATTTCATGAGGTTCAGTGTGTTGACAGCCCAGTAAGGGGTGGTGAGAATGAAAGAGGTATTATTAGAGAAAGCCACAACTGTGGTCTTCTTATGTGAGCCTGTGAGGCAGGAGGAGCCCTTACTCTGAGGTATCACTGCTCTTTCTCCTGCTATTAAGGTTCTTTTGAATTTGGTCACAGAGAATCTGGTAGTCAGGATATAGGACTATAAACAGTTTTATGCTGTTTTTGCTGGCCCAAGGTGGGACACCTCTTTATAATAGGTGGTGTGCATTTATTATTTCTGTTCTCATAAAATATAAGCATATTTAATGGAGGTCAGGGTAGTGTCACTCCCCACTAAGCCAGAGGCTTTGTGGGTATTTTATGCAATTAAACAATATCTATCCATCCATCCATCCATCCATCCATCCATCCATCCATCCATCCATCCATCTATCTATCTCTACATAGCTGTATGTATGAGAGAGATACATTCCTATTACCCTTATATGGAAACCTTGTTTCTATTTGAAATCATCACTGGAGTCATCCCCAGAGTCTTCCATCCTTTCTGGTGGTCACTGATTTGCTTTCTGTCTCTATGAGTTTACTTGTTCTGAGCATTTCACACAATTCCAATAATACTGTACATGGCCTTTCTGTCTGACTGTTTTTACTTAGTATGACGTGCTCAAGGTTTCCTGCCAGCACTTCCCTCCCTTCTATAGCTGCAGACTGTTTCTTTGCATGGGTACCACATTTGCATTTACTTTTCTCTACTGATTCATCAGTAGATGAGCATCTGTATTGCTTCCACTTTGGGCCAACTTTGAATCATGCTATGTCTTTGAGTTTTTGGCTGTGCTAGGAACTTCATGTCACAGCATGTGCAATTTTGTATTGTAGTTCCCTAGTGCTTTGTCATATTCCCTTACTCATCTATAAATCTTAAAAGTTCAAGAACACATTTGTCTTATTAGCTGATATGTCAAGCACAGTATCTCTATGTAAGCAACATGTGATTGAACAAATTAAAGAAGTCAGCCTTATAGCTCCAGGTGAGAGCTTGGAGCTGTTCATCTAGTGTGACCTGTCATTATACTGAAGGTGGTATTCCTTAGTGTTGGGAATGAGTCTTTGGGGTTGAGGCTCCTGGCTCAAATTTTTTCCTGACATATTTGACTGTGAGAGTGAAGGTTACATTGATATAGCAGACTCATGATTTGTTTGGTTGAGTGCTATCACCTATCAACAAAAGTCAGAGGAAATCGAGATTTGTTTTGACAGCTTGTGCCAGGAGCACTTGGGACATTTATTAGTGTGGGAAGCAGACCATGATCATGTTTGTCTGTTGGCTTGCCAATTAAACCTGCTTGCCTGGGTGCCCATCACCGCCCATAGTGGGGTTCTTCTCACTGGGGACCATGGACAAGTTCATCAATGTTCAGTTCATCTCCCATATTTCTCTTACTCCCTCTTTGCTTACCTCTTTCTTGCTTAGTTCTGAACTCATTCAGGAAGATTTTTCCTGAGCTTAGTACAAAATGCCACCTAATTTCCAATACTACTTTTAAAAGTATGAGAAACTGGTTAGGTGCTGGGGTCTGGTTTTCTAGGGAAATGCCTGGTTTAGTTGTCTGCATTTTTTTCTCTGTCTGGAACCCAGCAGAACACCTGAGGAATGCTGGGTGCTGGGAAGGCCTGGAGTGGTAATTCTGAATGTGGCAAGTGCTCTGGCAGCCACTGATTTTCCTCTCCTCCTTCATCTGCCTACTCCTTAGCCTAGTGAGAATGGCAGGAAGGGGAGAGGGGAGCTGCCAGCTTTCCTGCATGTGTCTGTGGGAGGGAGACGAAGAGGGCTGGCAGCCACGAACTATGTGGGCTTCATTCCATCCATGATTTCTGATTAAAGTAAAGCAGCTTCAGGCTGCTGCCTGGGAACTGTGGTGGGTTCTTCAGCTCACAGATAATTTCTAGAATGACTGTTCTGTATGGCACACCCTTTTCTATCCTTAAAGCAAATCATAGTTTGCAGGTTAAGAAATCTAGAGCTGTTTGTGGTGCATGCTTGGCATTTGAAGGTAATCATCAAATGCTATTATATAACTTTCAAATGCTGTAGAAATACAAATAAAGGTAAACTTAGAACTAGAAAACATGTTGGTATAACATCCCATGACTTTGGTTTTCATACTATCTTAATGCTGTTGATATCTCCTGTTTGCAGTATTATTGACTTAGTGTGTTTATGAAAAGAAAATTGAATACAAAGATCCATTGAATGTGTTAATTCATTTATGCTTTTGTGAATGGTAATCAACTCCAGGTGCTAGGTGATGATTCTATTAACACATTTTCCATGAATCTTATTCTAGTGTAGGTGAGGGTTATTAAGAATCTAGTTAATAATTGCCAAAGCATTAACATTATATTGGAGCTTGAAACTCTATGGTGGAATTTCTGGGGTGCTCCCCTGATACCATCCACCAGTTCTCCTTTGAGCCAATAGGACTCTGCTGTAGGCTACAGTGCTACCTTCTGTTCTGTCATAGAGCATACAATGGATGACACCCGTTGCAGCTAATTTCATACAGAGGCTGCTGCTGCATACAAAAGGTTCCTTGGTTTTCCTGTTGTAGTTGATAGTAAAATAATTTCTCACTCACCGTTGGTATTTCATAGTCCCCATAAGAGCTGATGTGGCATCAAATGTTGAACAATGATTTCTTTGTGTGGTTCCCCTTTCTCCTTCACTATTCAAAGAGTTTCCATTATTACTACAAGTTTTTGTTTGCTTTAACTCTGCGTTATTATTTTATGTATAGACATTTTTGTCTGTATGCATGCCTCTGTATTGTGTATGTCCATGCTAGCAAAGGCAAGAAGAGGGTGTCAACATCCCTGGGATTGGAGTTACAGAGGGTTGTGAACTGCCATGTGGATGCTGGTAATCAAACCTTGGCCCTCTGGGGATCAGACAGTTCTCTTAACTTCTCAGACACCAATCCAGCTCCTATTTGTTTGTTTAAATGAGTCAGGATCTCATAGTGTATCATGCCTAACCAGGAACCTACTTAGTGGCCTAGAATTTAAAATAATCTTCCAGTGTCTGTCTTCCAAGAGCAAGGATTACAGATGTTATCCATTCCTCCATCAAAGTGACTTTTCTTTTTGCTGTGAAAGCCAACATGACCAAAACAACTTAAAGAAAAAAGACTTCATTGGAGGCTGACAGTTTCAGAGGGTGAATTCATGACTATCACAGTGGGAAGCATGGCAGCAGACAGCCAGGTAGTGATGGCTATAGAGCAGTAGCTGAGAGCACATATCTTCATCAACAAGCTGAAGCTCTGAGAGATAGATAGATAGATAGAGAGAGAGAGAGAGAGAGAGAGAGAGAGAGAGAGAGAGAGAGAGAGAGAGAGAGAATTGAGCCTGACATGAGCATTTGAAACCTCAAAGCCCAACCCAGTGACACATCTCTTCTAACAAGGCCACACATACCTCCTAATCCTCAAACAGTTCTTCCAACTGGGAACTAAGTATTCAAATATATGAGTCTATGGGGTCCATTCTCATTAAGACCACCACAGCCCTCAGACTACCCATATTATTACACATTTAAAACAGTAAGCTTTTAGATAAGCCTTCTCTTTTCTCAAAAAAAAATCAGGCATAATATCTCTTGGGATATGTGAGGAAAGTTCTGAGGCATTCTATATTGCTTTTCAAAGTAACCATTTCTAATGATCAGGATCATGTAGGATCATGTAGCAGCATAAATTTTATCTCCACCACTGGTTTTACTTCTCCTTAGTAGACACTATTTAAAGGGCAAGTCTTCCTAAGGAGTATGGGGAGAAAAGAAACCAGGAAATTATAAGTATGATCAATGAGGATTCATCTGGGATATTGGTAAGCACTGATTAAGTCATGCTAGAGCCAGTAGAAAAACTCAGTAGCTTAAGACAAAATGTTATCCTTCCTCCAAATCCAATAGAACTTGTGTCCACTATTTAGAAACTCAAGCCCCCAAAGACTTCATGGTTGTGGGATGACGTATCTATCTTTCTACAATGATCAGGGTTTGCTTCAGTGATGCAGAGATCAGGGGGCACAGTGTTGAGATGCTCCCATTCAGAGGTGGTAGAGTTGACATTTTATTCAAAGTATATCAGCTGAAGGTTTATGCCTTGAACTTTCAAATACAAGGGAGCCATGTATGTTGGTAAATTTTGGAAGTAAAGAGAAGGATGCCTAGCTAGAAAGTATGCTGGTATAAGGTTTAACTAGTTTGGAAGGCATGCAAAAGTTAAATCTAGAGTTTCCAGTTAGTTTTCTGTACAAGCATCCATTGTTTCTTTCAAGGAAATAAAAGACAGAAATTCTATACCTGAATATTGCCATAATTTAATTTAATCACACATGCCCTCTAACTTGAGGTAATATCTTCATCTCTCCCTTCCTTTCTGACCCTCTGTGATAGTGACCCAGAAATGGCTTGCCACTAAGCTTATAATCCTATTTAGTGGCTCAGTTGAATCTCCTTTCTTTTCTGAGTTTGTGTTGAATTTTTATATTTAGAATAGATGCTGTATGAAACCCAAATCTTGTGAGTGTACTTGCAGAGCAGGGTCATGTTACCATAAAAGTAAAGGGAGAGAGACTGGGATTTGGCAGTGAGTGGCTAAGAGTGAAAAATCACGCATCCCAGCCAGCAGACCTTGGTCCACTGCTGTTGGGAAATGACAACTGTATTTCAGTACTCCCCCCACCTTTTTCCCCCACCTCAAGCAATGGGGTTGCAAGCACATACCAACACTTTTATGAGTGTTCTGGACTTGAACACAAGTCCAAGGCAAACAATTTACTGACTCAACTATTCTAACAACTAGAGCTAGGTTTAAGGGTTTAGATATTTTGAGGGTTATGATGAATATTCATTTATTTAACTTTATTTTTCAAATTAAAATATAGTTACACAGTTTTCCTCTTTCCAACTCCTTCCATATTCCTCTTGAATTCATGGTCTATTTAGTGTTACTTGTATATAGCTAATTTTGGGTTTATCCCTGGAGAAAGATATTTCTCATTGTCAACATTTCTTATTGTTTGTAGATTTTTGTTTAGCAATGAGGTCCTGTGAGATTTCCCCCTCTTACATTAGCATGCTTATTGGTGTTGTACTGTTTCAGGACTTGTTTAGGCAGCCATATTGTTGAAACCAGTCCTTAGTTTTATACAGTCAAAACTCATGTTTTCTCAGTACTTATTTTTAATGCAACAGTTTCTTTGAGCAAAATGGAAATGGAACAGGTACAAACTTTAAGTTACTTTAAATATTTTGGAAAATCACATCCCATCCACAACTATTTTCACACAAAATTTTGCTCAGACTTTCTTCTCCAGGATTCCATTGGATTCCTTTGGCTGCTAAGAAATTGTAGTTTGATTAGCATAATATAATATAAGTTTACTCTCCCAAAACTCTGGAAGTCAGAATTTCAAAATTAAGATATTCTTATAGATAAGTTCATGCAGATGGTTTTGGCAAACCTTGACACCTGATCTATAATCATCTTGCTCCAAAATCTGCCTCCATGTTCACAACATATTCTCATCTGTGGGTACCAAGTCCCTTTTTATTTCTTATAACCACTTATGATGACATCTGGAGCCTACCTAGATAATCAAGGAAAATCTTACTGTCTCATGATCTACATTTAACCAAATCCTCAATCACTTGTTTTCCTAGACACCTATTCTCAGGATGAGACCCTGCTATCCCCAGAGCCATGTCTCAGCTTATGAGGAATCTTAACCTAAACACTGCACCTGTTTCCTTCCATCACTAATTCTCTTCCACAAGTTCCAAAAGCACATCTTATATTTTCTGCCTCAATAGGCACCATCTAATTAATTTATTCCTTTAAAAACCACAGAGACCGTTTTCCCTATGGGGTTTTACAGCAGAATTTGGCAGGCTTTTTCTGTAAAGGGCCAGAGAATAAATATTTGAAGATTATGGTTTTATAATCTCTAGCATTTATTCATCTGTCTTTGTGGTGGGAAAGTAGTCTGGCCAATAGAAAAGAACGGAGAAAGCTGTGCCCTTGTGAAATCAAGATCAAATGGCCTTTGTTTGATGACTGTGTTCTAAAGACATCCTGTATTAGTCTTCTGTGGCTGTGATAAAATACCATGACAAAAAGCAATACCCCATGATAGCGCCCCTTACCAGCAGGAAGTAGTTTGGAAAGAACAATGCCCAAATTCCCAAATATTGTCTATAAATGTTTGTTTTCATTTAAATGGACTTTGTTATATAAAATAAATAAAAAAAGAGTCAATAGAATTAAAATTATCTTAGTGAAAATTATAAAATTCATACAAATAATTATTTTACTAGCAGAATTAAAAGAAGGTAGATGTACAAAATTTAGTAATAAATTTATTCCATATTGTACATATATTAATGTAAAAGAAATAAAGTTGATACAAAGAACACATAATTGGACAATTTCAATAAATTGTACCAGACCCCCCCCAAAAAAAGCAAAATTTAAGAAGGAAGAGTTTGTTTAAACATTTTCCCCCCAAAGGGATAAAGTCCATAAAAGTGGAGGAAGAGGGTATGGCATCAGGATCCAGAAGATGTCTAATCACATTTTCATCTGTACACCAGAGGCAAAGAGAGAGGGGTGTAAACTCTCAAAGCTCACCCCCAGAGACATACTTCCTCCAGCCTTGCTCCACCTCTTAGGGTTTCATAATTTCCCCAAACGATGCCTCCCACTGGGAACTAAGTGTTCAAATACATGAGCCTATGGGGCCAGTCCTCATTCAGACTCCTACACATTCCTGTGTCTATTATTTTTATTTGTGAATATGAGAATTTAATGACATATTTTAATCAGCTTTTTTCCCTGTTGGAGTGATTACCATCTGTTTATTTGTTTTTAGTCTTACCATTAAGCCAAAAAAAAAAATCACAGAAGGTCAAAGAATTGATATTTGTTACTTTTAAAATTAAATTACAAATTCATAAAATTTTTTCCTTCCTCCTGCCTATAGATTCAATAACAAGGGTGTTAATTCACCAAGTCTTTATTGTCATTGTTCTAGATGATAAACAACATCCACAGCACAGAGATGCACATAACTAAATTGCATTTTAAAGAAGGAATGGTGCTGGCTGTGATGCTCTGGGTATGATGCCCTGGGTGTGATGCACTGGGAGTGAAGCTCTGGGTATGATGCACTGGGTGTGATGTGCTGGGTGTGATGCACTGGGTGTGATGCTCTGGGTATGATGCACTGGGTGTGATGTGCTGGGTGTGATTCATTGGGTGTGATGCTCTGGTTATGATGCACTGAGAGTGATCCTCTGGGTATGATGCACTGGGTGTGACGTGCTGGGTGTGATTCTCTGGGTGTGATGTGGGATAAGGAAGAAGAGCTCAAAAGTAACTCATGTTTTGAACTCAGTACTGGCTCTAGACATAGTGTCTTATTCCTTAAATATGCTCAAGGAGATTTTGTGGACGTAGGATAGGTAGATTTTGAGCATCTTTGAGATCTAATTTTCTTAGAGGCTTCTGTTTACTGATCTCTGTTAACATTTTTTCCCTTTAACTTTTCATATAAATGTATATATAATTTAGGCTACTCTTTCAGAGACTTTGATAATTCTGACCCTACTTGCTTGTCATCTACATTTTATAAGAGATAGGGCAGTTGTTCCTATACCAATCCATGACAAATAAAAAATATAAACAATTCATCATTTTTTCAGCCCCAACATTAGGTACTTTCAAAGAAATTTCATTCTTGCCAAGCAGCTATGACATAGGTAGAATGTTAATTCTAATATGAAAATGTTCAAAAGGAGACATAAAACGCTTCACAACTTATTTTTCTTTCTTTCTAACCGTGAATTGGCACCCAGCCAGATTTTCCTTTTTCCAAAAGTTTGCAAGCAATTTCATCATAATCCTAAAACTATAGTATAAATCCTCCTTTGTATTAGTGTTCAAATACCTTATGTTCCTTTTGCTATGTCACTTACTCAGGCATCTTTTACAGACCATAAAAGACTCGTAGGCAAATCCTTTTTATTTGCTCTCTGTTTTCAAGCATGATACAAAAATATATGTTTAGCAAATGTTTTCTAAATTGTGAATCAACCTTTTCCCTGTTTAAGGCCAAGCAAGTTATTGTTATTTACCTTATTTTCTAATTTCCTCAGTACATAGGCAATCAAATAGTTGATTTGTTTGTTCCATCATAAGTGCAGTATTACTATTTTGTTCTTGGGGATTCTTAAGTAAATGGAAAGCAAGGGAAGCCAATAAAAAAAAAACATGCATAGAAGAACACTCAGTCCTGACTCTCCAGTTCAGTGGAAGTCTGTGAAAGACATGTTCCTAGTTGCTATTAGCTAAGTGTGAGCTCCTGAGAAATCAAAAATGGATGAAAAGAGGTTGCACCCACCAACTTGACTCACAGGCTTAAGCTGAGCTCCCTGAGGACGAAAGGGCATTTGATGATTGATGAGTCTCAAAGGCTTCCCCACACTTGGAGTTGAGGATTTTAAATATTCACTGGCCCAGCCATTGTAATAGATGTCTTACCTACATCGTTTAGTTCAATCCCTATAGTCTTTCGGGTATATGTTTTATTATTTAATGATGAGAAACTGAGAACCAGGTATTGCTGGGCAATTTGCCTAATAATATGCAGATGCTATGATCCCAACACTAGGAATAAAAGCTGCAAATCCTGTTTTTTTTTTTTTTTTTTTTTTTTTTTTGGTGTGTGTGTGTGTGTTTTCCTACTACCATGTGCTGTGACAAGGGGTGCTACCTCCTAAGTTTCCCTAAAGCACATTTCAAATTTTAATGTACATAAAGCACACCCTGGGATCTTGTGAACATACAGACTCTGGCTCAGCATGGGGCCCAAGTTTGGTCATTTTTCACAAGGTCCCTGTGACAGCAGAGCTCTTGGTTTACTGACCACAGTACTTAGGCTTAAGGGATGCTACAGTTAATTTCCATAGTGATAGGTAAAATAAAGTTCACATTACTGCTGAATCATAGCCTGCATTAAACCTTAGGTGAAGAAAACTTCACTGCAGGAGTGGATCCCAGATGCCTGTCATGCCTGCTGCTGCTCTGTTAGATGCTTTGCTGCCTTCCAGGCGAAGGGGAGATTGATGACACTGTGGGAAGAGAACAGGATAGAAATAAGGTGAAGATATGTCTGTCATATCCTCCATCAGGAGTAATCGCCTTTGGCACACTGTGTTATTGTTCTTTTCTCAATACAAGTTCACTGATTTCGCTAGTGGTTGTGTTAGAGGAAGGACCTCATATCAAATCTCCTTTTGTTTTGGCTCCTGGAGGTCTAGTCTTTTGTCACAGCTTGTCCTCAATCCAAGACTGATGAGTGAGAGATCGATGAAGGCCTCTATTCTGCAGACTCTTCCTCTCAGTCCAGAATATTGGAGAGCCTGAGGAATCTCAGACTCTTATTGTTGGAGATGAAGAGCCACAACAAAGGGCTGCAATAGCTTCTCATTCACCCAAATGGTCTCTTGTATGGCTTTTTTTTGCTTAATGATTAAAAAAAAAGAAGAAGAAGAAGTAAGATAGCAAGATAATTTTAGAGCCTTATTGTTTTCATTGGTTCTGGATCTGGAGTTTGGGAAACTTGGCACTTTTCTGTTATTATCAAATGATTGTTAAAGAAGAAAACCAAGACAAAAAAGAGGAGGCACAAAAGCAATGGAAAATGCTGGTGGTTTATCTTTGCCGTCTGACTCCTTTTAATAATTTATTCACTCATAGCTGTTTAAGTAGAGTGTTCAGTACCTGGGAATTATGCTTTAGTGTAACCAACATCCCCTCTTTTTCCTCTCTCTTATCTTCCCATCCTGTTCTATGATTGCTATGCTTCCTGTATCTTCTTAGAACACATACAAGCAGGAATGATATTGAGAGACAGCATAGAATCACAGCTAAAAGAGGACTCAGGGAATAAAAACACAGATCTTTCTTTTTATCTATCTATCTATTTATTTATTTATTTAATTTTTGGCCTTGATGTTAATTTTTCTATTCTGTAGGACTCAGCTTGGGTGTCTAAGGAAATGTAAGATTAAGAGAGGTTTGAAGCCCTCCCATGTCATATTTTGTTTTGTTTTGATTCTGGGTTTTTTTAAGCTTTGAGGATCATTATACTTCCCATTTCTGTCACTGCTGAATATCTGTCCTGGTTGAATCTGTTTGCCTAGTTACCTGAGGGCCACTCATAGCAGCCAGCAGTGTAGATGGCAGGGCTTTCATGAATGTATGTCTTCAATAAGGACTAGTCACATAGCATCCGGCTATCCACTGACAGCCTGTGCTCGGACTCCTTGCCTTATCCTCATGAGGGTTTCTCTTGCTGCTCCCATCTTCCAACAATGCCTTAGTTATTCACTATATTGTTACTTCTGTGTTTTCTATTCTTGTCACTTTCTTTGTGTGAAATTCACTGGAACAAGGTCAAATATGAGCATTCCCTAGTTTCTTAAGGTGAGTATTTAAATTATCACTAATTAAAAAAAAAGAAAACTCTGTCAAGTCATTAGGTGGAGTGGGGGTGGGTGGAAGGGGAGGGTGGTTGAGGGGGCATGAGAGGGTGGAAGAGATGGATAGAGGGGAGGGAGAAGACACTGGGATCGATATGTAAAATAAAAAAATTAACATATATAAAAAACTCAACTTCTGTTAACAAAGAGGTATCTTGTCAAAGCAAAGAAGTCTATATAAATGAACCATTTACTTTAAAAAATATTAAATGTGTGATGTAACATTTTCAAGTCATAGTTTTAATTATAAAACAGAAAAACAGAGCATTTATATCATTCTCCTTGATGTATATTTAAGTTCCACATAATGATTTACTATTAGAATAATTATGGTGTGAGAATGATCTGTTAAACAGAAGGTGCATCCTTAAATTCTCAAACATGAGAGTTTAAGTCAAAGCCTCATATTAATTCTTAAAGCCCTCGTTCTGACATGGTGTTAATATAATTTCATCAAATGTTACTTTTAAATTGCCAATTTATCAATTCCAAAGTGGTATCCAGTTTTTAAAGTTGCCTTTTACTGATTATTGGTTAGTGGCTTTCAGTTGTTTGTGCTTTTTTTTTTTCCTGATAAGTTTAGTGTTTACATCCTTAGCACTTTTTTTTTGTTGTTGTCATTTAACATGTTGTTTAATTTTATTGCAGCCATCAAAGGCATTTTCAGAGTTTTTAAGCTAAGTAGTGACTAGTGTTTTATTCAAAGTGCTATACTATTCTGAAGAGTGTGTGTGTGTGTGTGTGTGTGTGTGTGTGTGTGTGTTTCCTTCCCTGCCAAAAGCAAATGGGTGTGGGATTTCTTTCCATTCTAGCATGTGCTGACTTCTTCTGCAGATTTCAAAGCTGTCTCTGGGCCTCATGTCAGTGTGACCCAGAAAAGAATGCGAGCACAGCCAGCCCAGGTCCCTGTCAGAGCTGTAACCTTCACTCTGAATTTCTTTGTGTCCCCTAAGGTTGACCTCAATATATATTCCACGTTCTTGAGCAAAGTGTATCATTGGATTTATTTCCTTTTTACTTTGTCAAAGCATATTAACCCATGCTAAGGTTAGATCCTGTCCAAGAATCAATTGCAAAGTCCAGATTCACATTGACACCTCTATCTCATTGTCTAGGGACTCCATACACAGCTAGAAACTTCCAGAACTTTCAATTCATCTATGTGTTTATTTTGACCATTAAAATCTCTCTTCCAATTATCTTCTTTCTTCTGTATCCTAGTGTCTGCTAGCCTTTCTTTGTAGTATCTTTAGGTTAATGAGTTTGAGTCATGTTGGATTAGCCGTTTTGAAAGAAATGTGTAAACAAAAGAATCCCCTATGGTTTCACAGATATGTCTATTCTGCTTGTATTCTATCACCATGTTTTTGCTAAAAAAATCTTTCTTTTAAGGTGCCTTGCACATATTTAATTAGGCACACAAATTTCCCCAAAGGTCTTAGTTGGGTGACACCTTGACTTTCTGGTGTATTGTTTGCTGTCTTCTTTTGACATATACAGAATTGCAGTGCAATTATTTTCAATTGCCCCCTTTCCCACAATGGTGTATATGTCTTGTAACACATATATAAAATAGATTTTTTTTTATTCTCCACAATCAATTTATTTTTCTTATGTAGTAAGTGCTCAATGGTTATGTAATTTTAAAGAAATCTAATTATTCTAATGGAGAGAATTTCAGGCATGGTAACAGGTCAGAGCAAAGTGAGGTATTTTTGTGCTTTGCATATGGTTTAATACAGATGGCTGCCAAACATGGCTTATAGAAAGGGCAAACATTGATTCAGGCAGTTTCTCATAGAAAGCTAAAGTTAGGTTTTAGCTGTTTAATGATATTCACTTATAACAATGTTCTTAAAAGTCAATATTATACTTGTTTTTTTTCAGGAGACAAAACTGTCTGTCAAAATGAGTAAGAAAGGATGGATACAGATCTAACCAGGAATAAGTGTTTAGAAAGACAGAAAATGAGTGCTGTGTTCTGCTAGCCACAGGTTGTGCTTTACATGCTAGTATTTTTCTAGACTCAGAGAGATGACATCGGAACAATACAGGTGTCTGGGTTTGCTCTCTGTCTCCTAGGTGTTGTGAAAGGCTCTTCCACCTCAAAATTTCTCTTGGGGATCTCACTTAACTTTGTGTTTGTACAAGAAATTTGATGTAGGCAACTGAGCCTTTTACCCAAAGTCATTGCTATATGAATGTCTTCATTTTCTATTTCTATTTCACAACATTCCAAAATCTTTTAATCAGTAAGGGATTAAACATGAAGGATTTGCATGTTCTTTTTCAAAGAAACTTCCCATATATATTCAGTTATTTTCTAAAAACAAAGAGTTTTTCAAGCCAAAAACTATTTGTAAGTAAATTTAGATGAATTAGCCTATTCCAGGTCTAGGAGGTATCTAAATACCTAGTGTTTCTAGTTAAAGTAAGTTAAGGTAATAGTCTTAACTATGCCAACCTATGAGAAACTCTGTGGTAGGGATCATGTTGTCAGAGGTCCTGTGAAGATAGAGAGAGGTAGGTCAGATATCTGACCCATGAGATGTACTTCTCAAGAAAAGCTTGGAATTTCACTTCTCTTTGAAATAATTTAGCTCCAGTTAACGAAGGAGCTGCCACTCAGAATATTTAGAACAACGGGCATTTATAGTATTCTTCATCCAAAAACAAATACATTAAAATGAAGAGTAAGTTTCTTTTCTTTTTTTTTTTTTTTTTTTTTTTTTTTAGTTTTCACAGCTTCCAGAAAAACATATCACTTTCCTGCTTACTATTGGTACTTCTGACTTGTCACTACTGTCAAAAATATTTCTGATTTCTACATCATCATGAACACTCTGCTGCTGTTGTAAATATTTCACTTGCATGCTTCTGATTTGGTGTGTGTGTGTATGTGTGTGTGTGTTTGGGTGAGAGAGAGAGAGAGAAGAGGAGAGAGATCTAAAACAACCACTTCAGTTGCTTGAAAGATCAAAGGTCATAAGGAAATTTACAGCCATGTAATATACTCTACAATAGTCAAAATTATATATGTGTGAAAGATTATTGATGGATAAATTAACATATCTACCTGATAACAGAGAAATGTAAATAGATATATTCACTATGTCTATGTTGGATGCCTGGAGTACTTGCCAACATGAGAAAGGCTAATTGGGGACAGGGTAGAGAACAGTTCAATTGTATAGAACAGAGTATGAGGGTAGCATTTCACCTTGTTAGTGCCTGGGACTTCTTACAGGAGATAATAAATAACCACATTTATTATGTTTAATTGAGCTAGAAATGCTATTACTTGACTCCGGTATTATCATGCCTGATAAAACATGAGTTTTCAGAGTAGGCAGAAAACCACTACTTTACGGATAGTCTTGCCTTCCTTCCTGAAGGTGTACCAATATGTGCTTTCATGAGTTAAGGCCCTTAGCCATTCTAACTATAAATATACTTTCATAGGATGTGATATATTTATCTTTTGTCTCAAAATTTAAACAAATTATTATTTGTCACCAAGAGCCTGAGAAAGTAGAAAACCAGAGAGTAGGGTCTGGTAATAAAAAAGGAGCCAGGAAAGACTGCAAGTGTGGATCATACCAGGCAGTGAAGCTTAGCAAGCTAAGCTTCAGGTGCGTGAGCTATGAGCAGCTTTGGGACAACACAGTTCAAAGGTCAGGAAGCTAGTGTAAGCCCAGTGTGAGTGACAGAAGCAAACACAGCTTGTTTCAACAATAAGTCTACAATGAAGAAGCGCTGGAATGTCATAGTTCTGAGCTGGGGAACAGCTCTGGATAGGGGTTTGCAGAATATCTGGTTGCTGCATGCAGGTTCCCTCTCCTGATCCTACAGCAAGTTCTGGCTGGTGTAGTTTTCAGTTGGCTAGAAGAAACAGCTTCTGTAGTACACTCATAGGGATTAATCTCAGGGAGAAATACTTATTCCTATGAAGCAGACTCGAAATCTAATGACTTTGGTGCATATAGTTTGGTTTGGGTTTGATAAAGGAACACTGTTTTCCTTTCTTACACCCTCTAGTCATGGGTCCTCTTCTTACTCTTCCATGAAAGGCAGACTCCTTTCTGCAGCATACTTTGTTGTTCGGGTTGTTTTTCTTTCCTTCTCTTGGTGGACACAGATTGGAAAGAACTCATCTCAAGGACAGACACTGGAAAGCAGTGACACATGAAGACTGAGGACAGGGGCAGCTTCTGTTGTCATCCTAAGTCACATTTTCTAAACAGAAACCTTCCCAATTTCCTCCTTAGTCTGAATGAAGCAGTGTACTTCCCGCAGGTGCTGTCCACAGGAGAAGAGCATATGGTTGTGCTAATGTGCAATAAAACTGGAGAGAAATCACTGAAGCCCCGTCTCTTCTGGGAGCACAAAGCTTTCCTACCAATTCTCTCATGATCCACCCATGTCCTCTTGGCACCTCCCTTCTGGGCTCTGCCAAGCATTAGCTCATGGCTGCTTTTCATCTCAGCCTATTTGCTCATTGGTAGCTAATCCCATGAATCCCATTTGTTAATTTTAGGGAGGGGAGGAGGAGGTAAATCAAGAGATGAAATTGTTTTGGAGATCACCTCAAGGCAATTTCAATAATAAATGACCCTGGGGGTGAATTTCATGTGCTAATTATAAGTGTTGAATCCAGCTCTTCTACAGAGTGCTTCTACTTCTGGTGAGCTCTTAGCTTAGTGCTATTTCAAAAATTTGCCTTAGCTTTATTACACAGTCAGAGGAATGACCAGTGTAATTCAGTTGCCAAACAGCTTCCCCCTTTCTTTCTTCACCACATTCTCTTTTCAATTACTGCAAAGTTACAGGAAAATTCAGCTTCATGCCTTCAATTTCCTACTTGATCCAAGCAAACGGGGCCAGAGTAAACAGATGGTACTACTGCTGCACTCCCGCAGGCCAGCAGCCTCAGATGCTGTTGGATTTGAATAGATTTTAGTGCTTTGGGGCTACACATAAGTACTCAACATTTCACTATTCAGAATCACAACTTTTTCAGTCTGAGCTATGGGATCATTGGAGCCCCACAAGACCTAGCCCAAGTGATAATGTATAAGGGTTTCAGCCATGGGATTCAAATTTTTAGTAAATAATTACACATTTATTAAGGTGAAAATTAGTTAATCTGGCACTCTATCAGCTTGAACTCTCAAGTAGCAATTTTGCCCAATTATAGTAAAACACAATTAGTGCTCATAATGAGGGCCTGAGTCCCTGCAATTATTGGAATGCCTTATGACTCATCCAAGAGGGATGCCACTGTGATCAACACAGTTAGTTATGCTTGTCATGTATCCCATTCTTAAAAGTACAGAACTCTGCCCTTGACTTGAATTTAGTCATATGCAACTCTCTCTTGTACCCTCTGATGGGTTATTGAATTTATTTTATGACCACATCATTTTGTTTATGTTGGTCATATTTTGGGTGTTTCTTTTCACCCTACGTATTCCTATCTTCTAAGTAATAACCCACAGATGCAGGGATTTGTTTCCTTGTTGGGTCTAAATTCCATCAAGTTGAAAGTCATTATCAACCATCACAATATATTAGCTACTGATGTTTTAATGAATCATATCCTGTTTGCTTTCTGTAATTATCCTCCCAAGATAAGAGTCAGGCTCCTGGTTTAATAGACCAGAAAATAAAGGTACAGAGATGTTAAAAGAGAGAACTGACACTTTAAGTTAGGTTCCAGGTGAAGGACTCAACTAGAATGTGGACTACTTTCTCAGTCATTTGTGTTATAATGGTGAGAGATGGAGGAAACGACCACAAACTGGTCCCTCACCTTTCTTCAGGCATACATTGTTCTTACTTTTGTATCCAATGAACAATGATTGACCAGACCTCCTTTGTCATTAAAATAATTAATCATCAAGGTGATAAAATTTCCTTAAAAAGTTACTCTGAATCAAATGGTGTCTGTATGATCAAAGTTATCTTATATAATGAAATCAGCAAGATCTGATTCATGCTTTTCTGATTTTGTTTGTGAGATCTATTGCATATCTAGCTTTGCTCTGACCTCTAAAAACTTAGTATCTGTAAGTATCTGCAAATGAATGCATGGGATGTTAACTGTTACTTTGATATTATTCTTTCTCTCATATTTTCTCTCTCCATTTTCAAGTTACTTATTCCATCTTTTTGTTCTGTATGTGGTTTGGTAAATTGTCTTATGTTATCCATAGAATAAATGAAATTATAAATATTTTATCTCTTCCTTGGGCTCTACTAGATTCTTGTCATCTTGTTTTACATGAGCATTTACATTTTCATTGTAGCATAGGATGAAATGTGATGCATGGTCATAGCATGTAGTGTTATTGGATATTGATGATTGCTATCTATCTATACAATAGTTACACATGTCTGGATTTTGACATGCATCACAAACTATCTAAGGGAGGTTGGGCAGTGTATACAACAATGTCAAGATAACACTTATTCAATCAGAATTTGATACCCTAGGATGATCTTTTTGTATGATTGTATGATAAAGACCTCTCTCCATTGTGTGGGTAATAGATATACAAATCTTTTCCTTACACTCTTTTGTTGTAACTAAGGGCCTTTTAATTAGTTTTCTATCAAATATGAGGTCATATGAGTAATTACTGAGTGTGGCTGATGTATTGATTAGGCTGAAGTATTAGAATGGAATACTGACCCGACCTCTGCTAGCTACAATGTGTGAATTGAGCCCATTATTTAATTTCACTAAGTATCACTTTCTTTATCTTCAATATGGAACTAATTATGGTCTTTTAGGAAGCACAATATAAAGACAGTATTTGATTCAAATAACTTTTTAAGGAAATTTTATCACCTTGATGATTAATTATTTTAATGACAAAGGACATTATAAAAGAGGTTTGGTCAATCATTGTTCATTGGATACAAAAGTAAGAACAACGTATGCCTAAAGAAAGGTGAGGGACCAGTTTGTGGTCATTTCCTCCATCCCTCACCATTATATCACAAATGTCTGTGCAAGCAGTCCACATTCTAGTTAAGTCCATCACCAGGAATCTAATTTGAAATGTCAGTTCCCTCCTTTAATATCTCTGTACCTTGATTTCCTGGTCTATTAAGACAATCTTAAAACATCTCAATGCACTAGAAAGTATGTGACTAAAAAAAAAAAATAAAAGCATTATACATAATGTGTACCTTAACCATTTCTTAATGTTCAGTTCTTCCCAACTAATTATAATCACACTGACATCCAGAACATTTCATTTTACAGAGCTGAAACTCTATCCCAATTAAACAACAATTAGCCATTTGCTCCTTCCCTGGTCTTCTCATAACCACCATTCTACATCTTGTTTCTGTGAATCTGACTAGCACAGATTCATGTATGAATGAGATCATGAAGCAATTGCTCTGTTCTTACTTGCTTATTCATGATGTACAATGCATCAAAATTATCTTTCCTGATAAGGCTGAAGAATATTCAACTTCATTTGTATATCACATTTTGTTCATGCTTTTATTTGTGAGAGGAAACTTGAGTTAATGGCAGTCGGCAGTTGCTGTGAATGTTACTATGAACATGGGTGTGCAAACGTCTCTTCAAGATCTTCCTGTGAATCTTTTGTATATATATGCAGAAGCTGAATCATATGGTAATTCTATTTTTAATTTTTGAACAACTACCATATTTCATTGCATTTTCTAAGAAATCTTTTTGGTTATTTTGTGAATGGAATGTTACTTACTTTAAATAATAAATCCCTACTAAATTAGGGTTTGTAAACATGGAATTTAACTTTTACTGCTTTTGTGCAATATTCTGAAAGGCTAGGCACCCAATACTTTTAGACTTATATATCTAAAGCAGGAGGATGACTTAAAAGACATAAGTAGATGCATGACTTCACATGACTGGTATGATCATACTCAGTTTTTCTTTGACTTCACTGCTCAGTGACACTGACCATCATGTAGCATTAAGTAATAGCAATTTGATTCTGATACATAGACATATTCTTTTTGTAGAGCCTTGAAAGATACTATATAAAGAACTGAATAAATTATGCAGCTTCTTAAGCCTCAAATGTTCTGCCTTGGCCACAGTCTCATTATCAATTTTTAATGGAACATTATATGGTATCAATACTCATTTCTCAAATCTGCCCCCTTTATGCAAAATGTATTTACATAAAAGGCTGAGGGAGAGTTCTTTTATTTTCTGTTGAAACTGATCATGAATAAGTGGGTCATATGCTTTCAGGGGTGCATTTGGAGTTGAGAGAAAGTAAGAGCAATGTGAGAATAGCAGGGTGTTAGGGTGAAGGCTAGAGCCATCCCATTACCCCATGTCTCCTAGGAACAGTAATCCCAGCTCCATTAGTACAGAATGAGAGGCCATTTGGGTAAATATAGTCACATAAATATATCATTAGGCAGTTTTGTAAAATGCACATTATTTACTCAAGCAAATATGTAATTAGAACATTTTTAAAAACACAGATTATCTACCAAAGAGACTCAAACTGTTCCTTTGGAGCATTTGAGCCTATTGGGTAAAACTGTAATTAGGCCATTAATTAAACCCAAATCATATTATTTATTAAACGATGCTTTGCTGATCTGATAAGCATTTTCTTTGCTCTTTTAAGGCATTTTAATAATTGATTATTATGTGCCCCATGGCTATCACTTGCCCTTCATTCATTCCTTTCTGATTTTCTTCTTGTTTCATTTTATGATGATGGTTATAGATTTAGATTTCCCTGTGGATAATATGTGAAAAAATGCTTGATCTAGCATTGCCATTTCTCATTTCTGCATAGTCCTTCAAGGCTCCGAGGATGAAAGGACCAGCTCACTGTATTTGGTTTAAGCATATCCCCTTTGAATGTTGTTTGTAGGGGGAATGATGGATAGATTTGTCCTTGTATTTTTTCCTTATTGTGTACATGGACTTGGTAAGATAAAAATGCTTTGAAGTTCTGAAACATTGAGGTAATATGAATGTTTTGCAATTGGATTTGCTTGTAAAATACTGAGATTCCATCCTTTGTTTGTAACTAGAGAATGTTCATCTGTAATTGAGGTATTCTGTTTGTGGGCCAGAAAAAAGACTGATGACCCACATTCTTTTTCATCCAGTCACTTGCATTCTTCCATGATCACATATCCCGGAAGATTTTAATAGGTGGGATATAGTAAATTGTTTCCTGGTTTGATTTGGTCTATGCCAATCTCTCCGTTATAGGTAGTGTTTTGTTATTTTGTTCTAAGATTTATATGACCAGTTTATCAGAGTTCAAAGTTTTTACATTTCCTCTACCTTCTTTTTATAATACCTCTTGTCTCTTAACTCTCTTGTGCTGTTACAAGCAGTTTCCTGCCAGCCTGGTCCCAGAGCTGCATCAGTCCTGAAATAACACTGAGAGACTCTATTAGTTATATAACTGTTGGCCTGTTACTAGCATTTCTTATTGGCTAGCTCTGTCTTAAATATTAACTCATTTATATCAATCTAAGTGTTTCCACATAGTCTTATCTTACTGGAGAAAGGATCTGGACCTCTTCTCCCATGACTTACATCTTGGCCGCTCTCTTCTACATCTCCCAGAATCCTCCTTGTCTCCTAGTTCCACCTATGTTGCCTTCCTATTTACCAACAGTGCTTTATTCATTAACCAATAAGAGAAATATATTTAGAGAATGACATCTCTCATCACTGTGCCTTGGTGATTCAATGGTGTGTAGATTTAAAAACACATAGAGGAACCAGTCTGTTTTGGTCTGAATTGAGCTTCCTTTCTAATTATCTGTATGGTCATCAAGTCATGCCCTTTTGACTTAGATCATTGTGAACTATTGCATACCAGGAACTCATGAGTGAACCAGTGAATTCATTTGGTGTGAATTATAGAAGCATGGGTGACTCAAAGAATTTCAAGAAGGTTCTTCACAGGGCCACATGACAGATTTATGAAGATCTCATGAATCTTATGAGCTTTCTCCCACCTGTGAGTATGACTGTTAATTGTCCTACTTTCTTGAAGGTATTATGAAGGTCATAAAAGCTATTGTGCTTCAAGATGACAATGGTTATCTTCAGTTTGGAAGAAACAATGGCATGGTACAATATTAAAGGTACATCAGACCACCTTAATAAAATAATGGAAACAACTGGGGCCTATGATTTCTCAGCCCCAGATTACCCATGCTTATAGTACCAAACATGAGTTTCCTTCTGTGGCATGGCCTTAAAAGATGGAAATATGGTTGTATAACTATTATACTCACAGAAATACATTGTTCGGTGTGCTGATGGCATGACATGCAAGATTCATAATCAATCCGAACAATTGGTGACACTTTTCTCCCAGAAGTCTTCACAGTGCCTTCTAGTACTATAATGAACTATTTAGTCAAGAGGAAATTCTAACATGTGTTTTCCATGTCCTGCAACTAGGAAATATGCTGTTATCAGCAATAGTGTTCAAGTATCCAGTTTTTTTTCATGAAGCCAAAGGCAGTAGTAATTGTCTATACAGTATGTAGGCTTCCTCAGGCAATAACTTACAAGAAATAACCTATCATTAGCACTGAGGCTTTCATTCAATAACCATATGGCTTCTAATAGTGCCTGTTTTTCTATCTATGCAAGACATTGTTTTAACTTTTTCACTGCTGTTTTCCCTATTCATCCAGTTGCTTATCTAAGTTTGTAATATATTCAAAGTTAGCTTTTTATTATCCATGTAAAGATTCCTTTTTACAGAGTATTCTAATTTACAAAGCATAGTCCTAACTCATGTTTTCATGAAAAACAGTAAAAATGTGAAGACAACCTTGGGGAAATATTCTAAAGGTCCACTGCTGACAGTTCCAGGCAAGTTGAATTAGTCTTGAGACTTAGTAGCTAAGGGGATATTATAACAACAAAGCAAAGCAAACTACATTATCGAGGTCCAATATAGTATGAAAGTGTCCCATCACTTGCTTCAACTGTTCAGTGTTGGGTACAGTAGTATGGATGGTGTGGCTTTCAGGTGAAACTCTAAAATGATGATGTGCAAGGTGAATCTTAGTGGTGCAACCACCCCCACATTGTATTTTCTGTCAGTATACTCACATGGTAAGATAATGGAACTTAATCTTTTTGTTTATTTTCACTGTATTATTTACATATTTATTCATTGTTTCCTTTGGTGATTTTAACTAATTTAGGTAGGCTAAGCTTTAGTATCCATCAAACCTTAATAATAGGCAAAACAGAGGACAAATGAATCTACAACTCAATACGGAAAATCTGTCTATCTTGTAAGTGCCTTACCTGAGGACATTGGTCAACCCTTTAGGGAGCAGATGAATGGTTAATGGCTTATAGTATTTCCTCTCTCCACATTAGCTGGTGCATCAAGGGCTACATAGACCTCTCTCTCTTTAATTGCTCTGATGAAACGTTCATTCCTTACAGACTTTCAGAGACTCATAGCATAGAATTTAACATTTTGTCAAAAATTTTCCTTAAGAGTTTTAGATTAACCTGAATCTTGCCTCGTTTGCTTTTGAATGACCTGGACAAGCTCCTTTGTCTGCTTTCCTTTTTTTCTCATTTCTCATGTTTAGTCAATTAACTTGCCAGTTCAGAGGCTCAGCCTCAGTCTTATCACCCACACAAAGGTACACAGAACTATTACAATAGTTCTTTTACATTCCTATTTTATACAGCTATTTTCAGGGCTCAGAATATATTTATCCAGCCTTTCATTCATTTTCAGAACATCACCACACTCACATTCATCAAGGAGTTACATTATCTCTGGGGCATGGATTCAAGTAATTACTCTAGATGCTTATGTTTGGTCCTATTAGGTCTGTCTTGTTCAAAATGCTGTATGGGCTTTCTTGGGAAGCCATAAAGAAATGTCTATTTATCCCAGATACAGTGAACACATATAGAACAAAGAAAAACTTTCCCAAATCCATCTTGGTGAATCAATGGGCATATTGAGATTATTTACAAGAACATAAATGATTCACAAGTAGTCACTACCAGTACATTTTGTGATTAATGTATGGGAAGCTATACCAAGGAGTCCTACTCCAGTCAGAAACTTTCCTTATAGAATAACCATTGTAATACTAAAAGGACCTTTATGAGTACCTCATGTAGAACTTGTGATAGTCTTGTGAGTTTCTGTCATCATTAATAGGGTCATTGTCATGAAGATCTCATGTGGAAGGCATTGATGTCCATGTACAACTTGAAAGAGTTGTAGTACACCCTCATATAGTTTATAATATAGTATGGAGGCTAGATATTGATACAATTAATGTAAAGAAAACAAACTTAAAATAAACAGGTTCCAAAAGCTTAGGCCTTTAATTTTATGAAAGTCTAAAACATAGTGAGTATTCAGTACATACCTCTTAAGAAGCAATACTTGGCTAAAATCTGAAAGATGAGTGGGACAGACAGAGGTTGTGCAGAGAGGGCCTACCATAAACAAAAGATGTTTTCAATTGTAAGTGTGGAACTACTGTCACATTTAGGGGGAGAAGAAAAAGACATGATCATATGAACAATTAAGATCATCAGTTATTTGGACATAGAGTTGGATATATTTGAAAGGAAAATAATAGATTGAGTAAAGAGGATGAATTGAATCAAGAAAAGAACTGCAAACATTAGTCAAACATATTTTTAGCAAAAACCAAGGGGGGAAAAGTTGCATGAACTATGCTTAACATTGTTAAAATGGACAAAAATGATAAATACATTTGAGAATGATTTAGTTGCGAGAGTCAAAAGGATTTGATGATGATTAGATATGGATAATAACTAATTCAGGAAGAGAGGACCATAGATGATGCTTAGTATTGATAAACAAATGAAAGATTAATTCCGTCACTTCCCAAGATGACACAAAAGAAGAGGACAGAGTCTAGGATAACAATTCTGAGACTCACTTTGCACATATTTTTACTTGAGAGGATCCTGAGACACTGTAGACAGGACTTCAATAGGAAGATGAAAAACTGGTTTAGGCAATTGAAAACGAAATTTGGAATGCTGGTGCAACTGTGGGTGAATTTTACATCTATACACATGAAAACAGTACTTAGTGGGAAGAGTTTTAAGTAAAATAATAAAGGAATGACAGATGTGTCCATAAGACTCCAAATTGATTATTGGTAAGTGATCTATGAGCTTGTAAAGGTACAGATTAGAAGCAAACAGAAAGAAGGAAACTGAGAGAATTTCAATAACTACGTGAAAAACAAATTCCAGGTTCAGTGGTAAAGTGGTGTTTGGTGTGAAACCCTGGGTTTAATTCTTTGGACTGAATGTCTTTGTCAATAAAGAAAGACAGATACCATTGGTAGAATAGGTTAATATGATCCAGAGAACAAAAGAGAAAGGGAGCTTCTTTTAGTGACTATTTTCTCAGAGTCTGTATTATGAAAAAAATGTGTATTGTGATTTCAGTAAAGTAGGACTCTAACATGCAACATCATATTTCATTCTTCTTGGACTGGATTCATGTTTTCCCTAATATATCTTGTAGATAAAGGTGTTTTGTGGAATTATTACCAGGTAATATTTAGCTAAAACTATAACTTGAGAAGTGATTCATGGTTTTGACATATCTCACTTCAGAGGAAGGCTATCAAATATACTTACATATCTCATGTCTGAGGCATGTGATTTTAAGGGATAGATCGCTGAATTAAGACTCTCGAGGTTCACTTCTCTTACTTGTGAAGTGACCTTCAGTATGTTATTAACATTCAGAAGCCCTTGGTTCCTTTGCCTATACAACACATATTACAGATGTATGGATTTTAAATAAATCCATATATAAAAAGCACTTAGGAAAATGTCTAGTGCTCAGGAAGCAATTTAAAACTAAACTCAGAGATGATGAAGATGATGATGATAATGAAGATGAAAAGAAGAGATGTCAGAAGGATGTCAGATGTTTTAACTATGGCAGAATATTAAATAACCAGTTGGGATTGGGGAGAAAATCGAGAAATGCTCTTTTCTGTTGTCTAGTTAGCATTAAAATAAAGCTAAAATTAGTATATACCATGATCTGTGTATTATCGCGGTTAAATAAGGATCAGGATAAACAAATAGGCCGCATAGATGTTTATTCAGGGAGAAATAACTTACAACCCTACACCTTACAGTGTATGTCCATTTTTATTTTATGTATCTTTTTAAATGTAATTGTTGTTATTTAATTCTGAGCCAAGGTCTCACTATGTAGCTGTATTTGGATTGCAATTCAAAATGTAGACCTGGTTGGCCTTCACAAAAATCTTCCTGCTTCTGTCTCCTGAGTACAGGAATTAAAGTCTTGCTGTTTGAAACGTATTTATTGAGATATTTGGAGAACTTAGACCAAACCTGTCCACCCATATCGGCTTGTAAAAGTTGAGTGCCTGTTCAGTTGCTTACATTTCACAAAAGAAGCTGACTCTGTCTTCAATCCCTGTGATAAAAGCAACCTGCAGCCTTGCTATCACTCATGTGCAATCCTTGTTTTTGCCAGAAAACATTAATTGCTCCTTATCTCTTATTATAATCTTTGTTAAAAAGAAAATTACTTATATTTATGGACTAGAGAAAAGATACAGTGTTCAACTAAAAAATTCCCCTAAGTTAAAAAAAAAAAAATATTACCTTTAGATCATGATACAACAAGACTAGGAGATTTATAAGCTGTTACTACGACCTTGTAGAATTCTTAACTTCTTAGTGTATTCAGCCCTGGGTTGTACCTACAGGCATTCTATAGAGGGAACTTTACAAAAGTCACTCTGCCAGGCTCTCATGGGAGATATTTATTGCAAGTCTCTGTGCTTTCACAAACTACGGATACACCATTAGTAACAAATGTAGTGCTATTTTGGAACTAATTATGCTTCATGTGTTCTGGCTAGGTGCAGAACTGAATTGGAAGTAAACCTTCTTTATGGAAGTTTTCTACCTTTTTCCTGCAGCTATCCTGATCCGTGCTCTAGGGTCATACCTATGTGAGCAGTATCAAGGGATCACACTGTCCTTAGGCTTTCATTTAATTCAGCCAGTGAGAAGTACTAGAAAAAGATCCAAGGACAAGAAAAGCCCGAGAGCTGTGTTTATTCCCTGAGCTTTTGGCAAGCTAGGACATTGTAGGTCAGTTCTTTAATAAGTCCACTACTCTTTGGGGTGCTACTCTTTTCAGAGTTGTTTCTCTGGATACGATGAACAAACTCCCTTATTTCCCCTTTAGGGCAAGAACAGTAAAAACTCCCAAAGGAAAATTTCTGTTGCTTTTTGGAGGCACCTGACTACCCATTCTCCATATTTCAACCCTACCAACATCATTGCAAATAGTCTCTTTATTCAACTTTCCTTAATGGATTCAATTTGAGTGAGCCATCAAATTCCTGCTGAGACCTTGACTGATCTACTCTAGCAACAGTGATAGGCACTGACTAATGACCTTGTGTTTTTCCTCTGTTCTTCTTTATATGTGGGTTTATCGGGTTTTTTTTTCTTTTTCTTTTTTAATTTCTGCAAACTGTAAACAACTGTATTATCAAACGTGTCAAAATGAATTTTGGTAGGTAGGTAGACAGCTGTAAATAGGCAGTAGAATATGTAGAAGAATTATGTGTAAAGGAATAAAAGGACAATTAAGCACTGTCTTAGTGGAGGACATCCCCAGAAGCAAAATATCACAGTGTATTGTGGGGAATCACAGAAGTGGGAAGACAAAGGCTCATGAGGTTTTGAATGATGCTATTTCTTACTGTTCTTGGAGATGAAGAGAGGCCAGAGAGAAAGGACTAGTGGTCAGAATAGGTGACACCTGGAGAAAGGTGAGCAGGTCATTTCTCTCTCTCTCCAATATCTGTGGTTTTGCTTGATGTGTTGGAGTTCCCACTGGTTTCCTGAACCATTGCTTATTTATTATTTAAGAAGGCTTTTAATTCTCAAGTTTTGATTTTGGGGAGGGGGGAAGCCTTGGAAAATGCAAATACTTTGTTATTCTCCAAAGATTTATGTTTAACTCAAATGTGACTAATGAGCCATGCAAAATATGCCTAATTCCTTTTCCCTTTCATGTACTACAAGGGTTACATAAATCATAAATCTACTTCATCAAAGATTTTTTTTCACAACTAAGATAGATTATTACGAAAGTATGAGCAGCAGGTAAGTCATGTCCAAGAAGTAAAACACACTCACTTTACTTTAATTAAGAGGTGAAAATTATTATGTTTCTTTGAAAGAAAATTGTGATTTACAGGTGATCTTAGACTATGTCCAACGGTGGGACCAAAGAGCCTTCAGGCAAACACAATGCAGCCTGCTATGTATGCCAGGATTGGCTACTTATTATCTGACACATATGTCTTTTTTTTTTTTTTAAGACTGAGTGATCAAAATCTCTGCATTGTTTAATTTTGGATTAATCAGAAGATGAAACATGGGCTCCCAGTCTTTCATCAGCCTTCAAATGAGTCCCGACCTAGTCTGCTAACTTAAAAATAAAACTGAGTGCAAGCCTTCCCCTGCGGTGTCAAAAGGTTTGGCTAGCAGGCCTCCTGAACTTTTTTGTCTTTTGAGTTTTTAATGAGAACCAAAGTCTAGGTTCCTGGAACATTGTGAATTTTGATTACAGTGGGGTTCCAGCCTGGTTGGAATGGGAGAAATGTCAGAAGCCTCGTGTGCTCACCAGCCAGCTTCTAGATGAAAGGCTTCGGAGGTGCTTCTCAAATTCTGTTCAACTCTTGGTTTTTATCCAAACCCAAACTCTAAACCCACCGAGATTCAGTGAGCACAAAATCCTCTACAATCATTGGCTTTGCAAAATGCCAATTCCTCATTCAGCCAACAATTATAAGGCATAATTACTACCAGAGGAAATTAATCGACTTCCATAGATTTTTAATTGCCCATTTTATTTTGCTTCCTCATCAGTATCATAAATGTGTCATTGGATTAGTAAACATTGTATTTTTTGCTAAAGTCCTCACATACTGAAAGTGACGAGGAGCTTCAGTGGTGTCCTTGTGACATTACAAATCTCTACCCAAAGCAAGCAGGAACAGTACACAGTAGCTACCAAGTGTTCAGTGACTTGGTTTCTGGGCAGAGAGTCCCCCAGATCATGGCAATTAGTGACTTGGTGGGTGGTTTGTTTGTGTTGAGAAGCATCAAGACATAGGATTGGTACGGGCAGTGTTTATCAAACTATTTAGGTCTTAGAAAGCTGTCATTACTTTTAAACCATATCCAATTTAGAGTAAATGACACTGTTGAGATCATGTGTATTTACGGGAGTCTCAGGCATTCCAGTGTCTCAGCTCATACTGAAACAAAGCTTTCATGACCTGCCTAGCAAGATGAATGTGCTTGCTTCATAAGGTCAGATGAAGTATGTTGGGTGAAAGGGGGGAAGGAGGCAATAGACATCTTACATTAGGGGATGTATAATAGTGGCAATAGAGATGATTCAGTGATTGAGAGAACCCACTGTTGTCACAGAGAGTCTGACTTTGGTTCCTGGCACTTGTGTCCAGCAGCTCAGAACTCCTGTCCAAGGGGATCAGGTGTTTCTTGGTTCTGAATTCTTTGAGCAGCTGTACTCATGAGTAAATACCTACATACAGGCACACATACTCACAACTATAATTAATAAAATGAGATCAAAGAAAGGAAGATGGGTACTAGTTAAGATCCTCTGAATGGGTAGCTACAGTTCGAACAATATATAGCAGTTATATTTTTTATTTTTTAGTCTTCAAACATCACTGTACCTGGGGTTTTAAAGGTTAGCTGGTGTCATCATGTAAAATACTTGCTGAAATTAAGCAAAGAACATTAAGGGGAGCTTCCATGAGGAATATCTAAGACCATTGGAAAGAATGCTTTCCTTTTTTTCCTTCTTTTGTACTTTAAGTTCATCCTGACTACAGTTTTACCCACCCCACCACTCCTCTAAGCCCTTTCCCACTTTCCTCAGATCCACCTCTCCTCCATTTCCCTTGAAAAAAGTGAAGGTCTTCCAGAGATATCAACTGAATATGGCATAAAAAAATTACAATAAGTGCAGGCACAAATCCTTATATCAAGACTGAATGAGGCAACCCAGTAGGAAGAAAAGGGTTCAAAGAGCAGGCAAAAGAATCAGAATACCTCCAACTCCTACAGTTATGAATCTCATGAGAACACCCAGTTACACAATCATAATGTATATGTAGAGGACCTAGATCAGATCTATAAAGGGTCCATGATCGTTGCTTCAGTCTCTGTAATCTCCCATGAGTCCTGATTAGTTGGTTCTGTGGGCTGTGTTCTCCTAGTATCTTCAATCCCTCTAGCTCCTACAAGTGCTTCCTCCCCCTTTTCTGCAGGGTTCTACATAGTATTTGATTGTGGGTCTCTGCATCAGGTCCCATCACTTGCTGGATGATATCCTTCTGCTGAAAACTGAGCCAGGTACTGACCTATGAGTATGGCAGAATAGCACTAGAAATCATTTCATTGAATTTTTCCCAGTTGTATTTGCTTCTATCCTGGGTCACTGGGCTGTCTAGATTCTTGTTCCTGGTCATGCAGGCAGTGTCAGGCATAGGCTCTCTCTCCTGGCATGGGCCTCAAGTGGGACTGGTTGTTGGTTGGCCACTCTTACAAGTTCTGTTCCACATATTGCAGGGAGGATAGACAGTGAGTAGGTTCAAAGTTTTGTGGCTGGGTTGATGTGCCAGTCTTGCTGCTGGAAGTCTTGCCTGGTTACAGAAGATAGCCATTTCTGTATCCCTCATTACTAGACATCTTTTCTAGGGTCACTCTTGTAGAATCCAAGAAGTTTCCACTGCACTAGGTTTCCTATCACTCCCCCAAAGCCCCAAATTCCTGACATCTCTCACAGTACTCTCCCCTTACATGCTCCTTGACGATTCCTCTTATTCCCATCCCCACCCAACTACAGTCCAATTGCAACATGTCTTCTGTTTTCTCTTGTTGGAGAGATCCATGCCACCCCCCCCCGGAGTTCTTCTTATTACTTAGCTAATGTCAACTTACAAATAAGTACATAAGTACTACAGATAAGTACATACCATGTTTGTGTTTCTGGGTATGGGTTACCTCCTTCAGGATGATTTTTTTTTTTTTTTTTTTTAGTTGCATCCACCTGCCTGAAAATTTACTGATGCCATTTTTTTTTTTAAACAGCCGAGTAATGTGAAATTTGCCACATTTTATTTATCCATACTTCAGTTGAGGGATATTTAGATTGTTTCCAGTTTCTGGCTTGTATGAATATAGTCATTATGAACATAGTTGAGCAAATGTCCTTGTGGTATAATGGAGAGTCCTTTGGGTAGATGACCAAGAGCTGTATAGCTGGGTCTCAAGGTAGACAGATTCCCAATTTTCTGAGGAAAATATTGATCTCCTTAGTGGCCATAGAAGCTTGCAATGCCACCAACAATGTAGGAGTGTTCCTATGATCCACATTGTGGCATAAAATGTCACTTGTGTTTTTGATCTTAGTCATTCTAACATGTGCTAGGTAGTATCTCAAAGCACTTTTGATTTGCATTTTCCTAATGGCTAAGGATGCTGACCAGTTCTTTAAGTGTTTCTCAGCTATTTGAGATTCCTCTGTTGAAAATTTTCTGTTTAGATCTGTACCCAAATTTTTTTGATTGGATTATATGTTTTTTTGATATCTACTCTCTTGAGTTCTTTATAAATTTTTGAAATTAGCCCTCTCTGGGATGTGGATTTGGTGAAAATCTTTTCCCATTCTGTGGGCTGCTATTTTGTCCTACTTGGTGGTGTCCTTTGCCTTACAGAAGCTTTTCAGTTTCATGAGGTTCCATTTACTGATTGTTGATCTTAGCGCCTGCATTATTGATGTTCTGTTCAGTGTGTTCAGATATTCACTATTGACATGCCAATGTGTTCAAGGCTATTCTCCAGTTTTTCTTGCAGTGTATCTGGTTTTATGCTGATGTCTTTGATCCAAGTATTGGATTTGAGTTTTTTTGCAAGGTGATAGATATGAATCTATTTTTATTCTTCTACATGCTGGCACCCAGTTACATCATTAACATTTGTTGAAGATGCTTTTTTTTCCCCCATGGTGCATTTTTGGCTTCTTTGTAAAAGATCAGATGTCCATAGGTGTATATATTGACTTCTGAGTTTTTTATTTCCGTTCCAGTGATCATCCTGTCTGCTTTTATATAGTTCCACGGTACAACTTGCAATCAGTGAAGATGATACTTCCAAAAGTACTTTTATTATTTAGGATTGTTTTAGTTATCCTGGATTTTTTTTCCATATGAATTTGAATATTGTCCTTTCAAGATTTGTTAAGAATTGTATTGGAATTTTGATGGGGATTTCATTGAATCTGTAGATAGCTTTTGGTTAGATGCCCATTTTTACTGTTATTCTTATGATCCATGCACATGTAAGATCTTTTCTTCTTCTGAGATCTTTTTCAATTTCTTTCTTCAAGACTTGAAGTTATTATCATAGAAGTCTTTCATATGCGTGACTAGAGCTTTTGGATGCATTTTAATTTGCCAGAATGAGATTTCTCCAATTTCTTTATGTAAGCACTTAGTGCTATGAACTTTCTTCTTAGCACTGGTTTCCCTGTGTTCCAAAAGTTTGGGTATATGGTACATTCAGTTTCTTTGAATTCTAGGAAGTCTTTAATTTCTTCCTTTGTTTCTGCCTTGACACAGTAGTCATTCAGTGGAAAGTTGCTCAGGTTTTATGAGTTTGTAAGGTTTCTATTATCCCTGTTGTTGAAATCCAGCTTTAACCCATGGTGGTGTGTTACGATACCAGAGGCTATTTCAATTTTTTGTATCTGTTGAGACTTGAAACATATAATGATCTGTGATAAATTTTGGAGAAATTTCCATGAGGTACCGAGAAGAAGATGTATTCTTCTGTGTTTGAGTGAAATGTTCTGTAGATATCTGTTGGGTAATTTTGGTTTATAACATCTGTTAGTTCCATTGTTTCTCTGTTTAGTTTATGACCTGTCCAGTGGTGAGAATGGAGTATTGATGTCTCCCATTATTAATGAAGGCTGATGTATGGTTCAATTTTTAGTAGTGTTTTCTATACAGACATGTGTTTGGGGCATGTTGAGCATTTAAAGACTGTCTTGATAGAATTTTTTTCTTTGGTAACTATGAAGTGATCTTTCCCATTTCTTTTGATTAATTTTTGTTTGAACTATTTTGCTAAATATTAAAATGTTTACATTGGCTTGTTTCTTCAATTCATTTACTTGGAAAATCCACTCCCCCACACTTTTAACCTCTTTACTTTGAGGTAATGTCTGTCTTTGATGTTGAGATGTGTTTCTCATAGGCAGCAGAAGGACAAATTCTATTTTAGCAACTATTATGCTATTTAATCTGTATCTTTTTATTATTGAAATGAGTTCATTGATATTGAGAGATATCAATGACCAATGATTGACAATTCTGTTCTTTTGTTGTTGTTGTTGTTGTTGGTAGTTGTGAGTGTATGTGTGTATACTCAGTTGTTCATTTGCTTCCCTTCTTTTGATTTTGCTGGTGTGAGATTACTTATTTTCTGTGTTTTCATAGGTGTAGTTAACCTACTTAGGTTTTACTTTTCTTTCTAGTACCTTCTGTAGAATTGGATTTGTAAATAGATATTGTTTCAGTTTTACTTTATCATAGAAAATCTTGTTTTCTCCATCTATGGTTATTGAAATTTTTCTGGGTTAATAGTCTTGGATGGCATCTGTGGTTTCTTAGAGTTTGCAGGACATCCATCTGTCCAGACCCTTCTGGCTTTTAGAGTTTCTTTTGAGAAGTTGAGTGTGATTCTGATAAGTCTGTCTTTACATATTACTTGGCTGTTTTCTCTGTCAACTTTAAATATTCTTTCTTTGTTCTGTATGTTTAGTGTTTTATTTAGTTATTATGTGGTGAGGGGATTTTCTTTTCTGATCTTTTTTTTTTGTAATTTTCTTGTACCTTTATAGGCATATGTATCCTATATGCCTATAGATATATAGGCTATATTCCTATAGATTAGGAAATTTTTTCTTCTATGATTTTGTTGAAAATATTTTCTGTGTTTGTGATCTGGGATTCTTTTGCCATTTGTAGGTTTGGTCTTTTTTTATTATGTCCCAGATTTTCTGGATGTTATATGCCAGGAATTTTTAAGAGTTAACATTTTCTTTGACTGATGTATCTATTTCCTCTATCGTATCTTGAATCCCTGGTGTTCTCTCTTCCAGATTTCCTGGATATTAAATGTCAGGAATTTTTAGATTTAATATTCTCTTTGACTGGTGTATCTATTTCTTCTCTTCTATCTTAAACACCTGACGTCTTCTCTTCCATCTCTTGTGTTATGTTGGTGATATTTGCATCTATAGTTCCTGTTTGCTTATATGAATTTTCCATTTCTAGAATTCCCTCAGGTTTTATTTTCTGCTTTGCTTCTATTTCCATTTCAGGTCTTGAACAGTTTTATTCATTTCCTTCAACTGTTTGCTTGTCCCCTTGGCTTTCTTTAAGGATTTATTCATTTCTTTCATTTTTTTGTTTGGTCTTTTCTTCAATATCTTTAAGGGGTTTATTCATTTACTGTTCAAGGACCTCTATCACCTTTATAAAGTTGGCTTTATGATTGTTTTCTTGTCCTTTAGCTGTGTTGGAATATTCAGGGCTTGCTGTAGTAGGATGGCTGGGCTCTGGTGATGACATATTTCCTTGGCTGCTATTGATTGTGTTTTTATACTAGTACCTATTGGGATGATATAGGTCTAGGTTCCAATTTCTGAGATTGATTTTGTTGGATCTGTGTTTTGCTCTTTGGATCTGTTTCTTCTGTGGTCTTTTTGTTGGAGTGCCCTGTGGTTGTGTAGAGGGTTTCCATTGAATTTGGAACCTGAACTTCTGATGGCTTGAGTGGCCTCTGGTCAAATAGGGAGTTTCTGTCTGAGTTGAGGGCTGGAGTTCTGTCATCTGGTGGCCTGTTGTAGCAAGGGGCTTCTTCCAGAGTTGTGGAATAGAATATGGTGGTGAGGAAAAGAGGTGCACTTGGGTGTAGACCTGATGGGCACTGAAGGATTCAGTGCAATCAGTGCATTGCAGGCTTACCTGGGGTTCTAGCAGCTGGCATGGCCTATGGTGGAACACAGGATTTCTACTTGAGAGAACACTTTTTCTGGAGTATATAATTTCTGAGTCAAATCTTGACAAACAAGTCTATAGTTAATCTTCATTATCTCCTTGACTGAATGTAGAATCACAATGTAAACACAGCTCTGAGTGTGTCTGTGAGGGTATTTCCAGAAAGGCTTATAGGTCAGGAAAGATGTACCATGAAATATACCTGCAGCACTCTCCTGTGGGTTGAGAAACTGAAGGTAAAAAAAAAAAAAAAAAAAGGAGCTGTGCTAGCATTCATCTCTTCCTGTTTCCTAACTGTGGATGCAAATTGGCCACCATTTAATATTCCTGAAGCCATGATTTCTCTTTCATGATGGACTTTTATTATAAACCCAAATAAAGCTGTCCTTAAGTTGTTTTTGCCAGACATTTTATAACAACAATGATTAAAATAAATGACAACATTCTTAGGAAAAGGAAGCACCATTACTAATGGTGGCAAGAGAGAACATGACACATTTGGACAGCTCCACCAATGGAGGGCAGGGCTGATACTTGAATCTGCATGTGTATTCAAGTAAATATACCAGGTATATAAGTTTCATTGGGTATTATTAGGTTATGGAGCCTATGTATCCAAATATATTTGAAGCAGAAAAGGTAAAGTACTCTCTACTTCTATTAAAAAAACAGTCCTTGATTTACTTGAAAACTTGTCCTTTCTCCACTTTCACCCATGTGATTGATATAACAGGAGCCTAGTGGCTTCTGCCAACTGTCTAGCAATTCAGGTTTATCAAGACATGGGAGATTAGGGCATGATCCTAGGGAGTGATGGAATGAGAGACATAAAGTTGGCTTGACCATGAATGACCTTGTAGGTTGTAGACTTGGAGTTCATTTGAGATCAATTGATACATTTTAGATAGAAGAACAACACAGTTCAACTGGACTTTTAGGAAAACTTTTAGAGGATACACTGACACATATTCATTATCATAAATGACACTGAGGTTTTAGTTCACCACAATTCTCCTGTCCCTGTTTCTTTACAGCTGGCTAGATAATTTTATTATATGACTTAGGTTTGACTATAACCAAAGAACAGAATTCCCAAAGGACATTTGGGAACAGAGTTAAAATAAGAGAAAAAATGCCAGAGTGAGTTGTATTTTCCTAATTCCTATTACTCTTCCAAACACCATTTTCAACTTTGTTAAAGTATACTTGAAATACTATGGATAAAGACACAGATTGTAAAATGTGTTACAATTTAATTTTACTTGTAGTTTCTGTGGATGAATATATATATATACATATATATATATGTATATATATATATTTTCCTTTTAGAAAATAACTCATCTGAATTCTGTTCCTGTAGAAAATTTTGCAAACTGGCATGGAATGTGTATGTTTCAAAGGTAATGTATTAGGACTTAAGGATCTAGAAGGTTTTGTCAATTTTTATATTTCTATTTAAATATGATATAAAATATTCTAAGCTAGTTTAGATTGCAAGTTTTCAAAAGTTTTCATGCCTCTGGAAAACTTCTGAATAGATCCAATTTGTTCTGGTTTTGCTTTTATGTTGCTGCATGAAATTATCACCAGAGCCAGACTTTCACTTATTTACAGATTGTTTATTTATTTAATTATTGTCTGCATTTCAAACTTTTGTGCTCAGGTGACTATAACACTATTTTAGGTCATCCTTGTCTCTGTCTGTTTCTTAGACTTTTCAATTACGTATTTTCACTTTCGCTTTCACTTTCTATCAGAAGTTCATGAAGGTGGTTCACCAAGATGTCTTTAGAATCACAAGGTAGGGCATGCAGAACTGCATTTTCTTCAAATAAGGAGTGGAATGCTAACATAGGAACCACCAGTTGTTGGGTACTTATTATCAGTCACTCTGTTTATCTATGGAATTTTAACAGATAATCTATGGCCATTGATCTTGCTCAATGCCACACTGTTAGGATGAAAAGTCAGCATCTTTGATAAAAAAGGAAGGGCCTTCCTCTTCCTCCATCTCTCCTCCCCTCCCTCTTTCATTCTTTCTTTCTTTCTTTTTATTTTTTATTTTTATTTTACATGCCGATCCCAGTTCCCTCTCCTTCTCTCCCTCTCTCCTTCCCTCATTCCCTCTCTCCCCCCTCACATGCGCCCTGACCACCCTCCCCTACCATCCTCCCACCCCAATTCCACATGTATGGCAATGACATGCAGGTGGGGCCATGTAAATCTGACAAGTCATTTGAAGTAGGGACTAGGACTTATCTCCTGTCTCTAGGTTAAGGCAGTTATCCCTCCATGGGGCATGTGTCTACAAGGTCCTTTTGTGCACCAGGAATACATCCTGGTTTCACTGTCTGAGGTCCCTTAGACTACTAAGTCCTTCTAGCTGAGACCCATATTCAGGGGGTCTGAGTCAGTCCCACGTTGGATTCCCAGCTATCAGTCTGGGAGCCCGTTAGCTCCTCCTTATTCAGGTCAGCTATCTCTATGTGTTTCTGCTGCCTGGTCTTGTCCTCTCTGTCTGCATCTGGATTCTAGTTCGACTCAGTGTTTAGTTATAGGTGTTTGCTTCTGTTTCCAACAGGTATTAGATGAGGACTCCATGATGCTGGATAAGTTAGTCATAGATCTCATTATCAGGGAAAGGCATTAATGGTAGCCTTTCCACTGTTGTTCAAATTGTTAGTTGGCGGCAGTCTTGTAGGTCTCTAGACCTTTCTTTAGGCTCAGTTTTCTCTTCAAATCAATAATGGCTCCCTCTTTTATGTTTGTTCTCTCTCTCTCTCTCTCTCTCTCTCTCTCTTTCTGGTCTTCTATTCCTACCCTGATTCTTTCTTTCCTTCCTTCCTTCTTTGTAACTTTTTAATTGAAAATAGAGTCTTGTTGCATAAAATAGATCCCCCCCAGTTTCCTCTCCCTCTACTCCCCCTAGCTCCACTCTTCTTACTTCCCTTCCCCCCTCCCCACTTTGTTTCCTTTTCAGAAAAGAGCAGGCCTCCAAAAGATGACAGCCAAACAGGAAACAAAACAAAAACAATGAAGAAACAAAAAACAAACTAACAAAAAACCAAGATAAAATAAGACAAGTCAAAAGCTTTCATATTGAGGCTGGACAGGGCAAAAGAGTAAGAGATATTCCTGCTCCCTCTGTTAGTCGCTTACTGGCTTTCTTCCTCTGGTTTGCTCAACCTAATTTCTTATAAAACCCAGAACTATCAGCCTAGGGATGGCACCACCCCAGGATGGCCTGGGCCTTACCTCATTAACACTAATTAATACAATACCTTACAGCTGGATTTCATGGAAGAATTTACTCAACCAAGACCCCTTCCTCTCTGATGACTCTAGCTTGTGTGGTTGACACATAAAGTCAGACAATACAGAGTCCTATAAAAACACCAAACTAACAGACAAAACATATATTTGGAGGGCTTGCTAAAGACCCATGCAGCCCCCATGCTTGCCTTTTTCCATCCTGATGACCGTGTGAGACATGTTTGGTGGACTTAGAAGGCCTTGTTCTCCTGGTGTCCTCAATCCCCCTGAGTCCTACAATATTTCCTCATCTTCCAAAGAGTTTCCTGATCCAGAGGGGAGGGATCACAGGGAAGGGACCTGATGGAGACCCCCTATTTATACTCTCTTTCTGAATAATGTCTGCCTGTGGGTCTCTGCTTGCATCTGCTGCTGGAGGAAAAGTCTGTTGATGACTAGACAAGGTAGTGATCTGTGAGTAGAGCAGAAAATTACTAGGAATCATTTCATTTATTTTCTTTGTTGTTATTTTGTTTGTTTGGTTTTGTTTAGTTTAGTTTTAAGACTGGTCATTTAAATCTAGTTTTCTGGGCCATCCAGTCTCCAGTTCCTGGCCAGCCAAGCAGTGTGGGGCATGGTTCCCTCTTATGGACTGGGCCTCATGTTAAATCAGCCATTGGTTGGCCACTTCTACAACTTTTGTGCCACCACTGTCCCAGCACATCTTGTAGGAAGGCTAAATTATAGGTGGAGGGTTTTTTGGCTGAGTTGGTATCTAGGTTTGTCTTTCTGTAGCCTGAAGAATATCTTTCTGTGGTGACATATTGTTTATGATCTAATAAAGCAACTGGTGATCAAATGCAAAGCTAGCCACAGGGCCAGGCAGTGGTGGGACACACCTTTAATCCCAGGACCTGAGAGACCAAGGCTGACATATTTCTGTTAGTTCAAGGTCACACTGAGCTACATGAAATCAATCCAGCCTGAAAGACAAACAGCTCATACAAAGGTGATTCTAGCACCTGGGATCTCACATGCCTTTAATCCCAGCACTAGGGAGGTGGAGACAGGATTGATATGGCTGGGCACAAAAAGGTACTCAGAGGATTTCAGCCTGAGGCCTGGTGGAGAGCAGTGCAGTATGCATGGCACTCTGAAGATTTGTGGAGACAGGATCACCTAATTATAGCTTGAGGTAGAGGTAAGAGCTAGTGGCTGGCTGCTTTGCTTTTCTGACTTTTCAGCTTGAACCACAATAACTGTCTCTGGATTTTTATTATTCATGTTATACCTTTCTACACCAAAGAGACTAGAATTTAGGGGTAAAAGCTCTAAGCTAACACCAGCTCGACATCTCTATGTTCAATGAACTGAGTATAAGATGTCCTCAGCATTAGGATCTTGCTGACAGCTTTCAGGGGGGTAATCTTCTATCTTAGCATTAATCTGGGCGGTTTATGGATCTCCACAGTACTTCTTCAGTCAAACTCAACTGAATGTAACCCAGTCCCACCATTGGATATAAGCCTTGCCTGGAACTAGAAAAAAAAAATCATCCTGAGTAAGGAAATCCAGACCCAGAAAGACAAATATGGCATGTACTCACTCATACATGGATATCAGCTGTTAAATAAATGATAATTGAACTACAACCCACAGACCCAGAGAAGTTATGTAAATAGAAGGTCTACAGGAGGAGACATGAACTCCCCCTCTTTTAAATTGGAAGTAACATAGAGGATAGTAAGGAGTAGGATAAGGAAAGACATGTTTTCTAGATAGTGAAAACTTATGTTATCTTTTCAATATTGTGTAATTCTTTGTAGAGTCAATCTTTCTTTATTTCACACAAACAAAAAAATAACCCCCACACTGATCCATTCCTTCCTCTGGCAGTGAATTCCATACTTTCTATGCTAGCAAGGTTTGCATTGTCTTCCATTGCAAATCTGTTAAATATTCTCCACCTTCAACTGAATCTGTCATTGACTGCTTTGCATGCTGGTAATTCTTGGGATATTGTGTTAAATGATTATTAAAACCTAATTGTGTGGGTGTGTGCTCCTGAGAATGTAAACATTTCAAGACTCTGTTTCATTTCAATAAATTGGTATATTACTTTGATATCTGGAAATTCTTTGTGAGTTTAGATAATTAACATTTTCTATTATAAGTGTTTTTCCCCTCTGGATAGCATTTTTGCAATTGATTGCCATACAGTTTCCCCAAATCTAAGTTAATTTAATTTTGATTGTGACTAAATAGAAGAATACTTTTGGAGTGTGAAAGTCAATGCTTACTATTTTAATTGCCAAACCTTAGGAAGAGAGTGACTTAGAAAATGTAGAACCCCTACTAGAGTAACCAAAAATGCTCTCAGTAGTCATTGAATGTTCATATCTCTATATTTATTTTGCAATGCCCAAGCTAGAAACCTTATTTTGGCTTTGGTCATTTGAAAACAACACATGTTTTACTAGTTAGAGACCTTTCTCTGCAGACATCTGACAGCTCAGAAGGAAAATCAATACAACCATCTTCAGTTTGATATTTGGGGGACAACGTCCAATGCTAAGAGTTTCAGAAAGTAAAACTGCACAGTGGCCACAAGACCAGAGTAGACAGCAGGAAAAAAAAGTGAAAGGAGACATGATAAACTCAAATGGGAAATTAATTGGAAATAATTAATAAGACTCTGTCCACAAGCCATTTGGGTCTTGTTTATTGACTGTATGTTTGTATGTGTAACTGTTTACCTCCTTATACCTCAGGAGCAAAACATGACAGGGATGGGGGAGGTAGTATTTTCATTTCTCAGGTGACATGGTTTACTTTCCTCTGTCTTAACACAGCATTTGAACTTAATACACATGAAGTTTGCTTGAATAGTAAATCTAAAATTTTACAAATTTCTGAATTGGAAGAGAATTGTGGAGTATAGAAGAGAAAATAGACAATGGATGTACATAATCACCATATAGAAAACACATCAATGTAAAGACTTCATAGAAAAACTGAGGGAGTATGGGATTAATAATTGATAGCAACATTGGGGCAGACATGAGATAACATTTTTTTGAAATCTTCTAAGTGCCTTACACTATATTGAACAATGTGGATGTAGTCAGTGGATGTTGTCCTTATGTAAGTATATTAAAAAAGTAAAATAATAGTTAAATGAGAAGGCTATGCAAGCTAGGTAAGAAATAATGATTACTACTAATTAAAATAGCAGAGTTGTGAGGAAATGAGTTTTCTAAACAGATACAGCATTCACCACTGTGAGGAGAGAGGTTATAAAACATGCACATGAATTGCAAAGACATCTATAGGGAAAGCAAACAGGTATTCTGCCAGGACATAGGAAAGGAGAAAAAGTAGCCATGAAAAGAGTAGGAAGTAAGGTGATCAGGTAGACACGGCAAGTCACAAGGCTGTGGACAGAGGAAAGTCTGTGTGGAACTGAACAGTTTGGAACTTGAAGAATGTTGGCGTCCCCCAAAGGATGTGTTAGAAAGGATGCAATGAGGTAGGACTAAAGAGGCAGGGAACTATGTAATTCCTTAGAAAAGGCATTGAAGATATTTTGCCGCACATTTAGCAGCACGCATAAAACCCTCATGGTAACTTTGAAAGATGATCAGAGGCTACAAAAAGTCAGCCAAGCTTCTGAATGTCTTGGGCACTGTAAATGATTGTGCTGACTTTTGGGCATAGGTTTTTCAATTACTCTCATAGCTCTCACTCTTGGGAAAGTTGTTTGTTAATATATCAGATAAGGAAGAGCCAGCCCTGAATCTTCCAGAAAGCACTTTTGGGTTTTTGGAAAGTATCTTCTAGTGAGAAAGATCTTGTGAATGGATCCTCTTAGGTTTTTAGAGTCAGTTTTATGGAGATCAAATGCTGCAGGAGAAGTGATCTATGCAGTTCAGCATCTCCTACATACATGTATAGATAAGGTTACCTGAGTTCTCTGTAGTTAAACAAAGGGCAAAACAAGACACTTCTGAGGCTCAGAAGTGTTCTTATATTTTATAAATTCAAATGAAATGAGCTTTCCCCTCAATTTTATACTTTTTTCATAGTCTATCACTGATTCTCTGTTCTATGTAAATGTGGCTGGGCTTTGCACGTCCCCTAAAATTATGTTGTCTCCTTTATTGGTCATGACAGTCAAGTAGCTAGTGAGTAAGCATCTGCTTTCCAATTCACCATCTCTGTGGGTACAAAAGAGTGCAGTCTATTGGGCACCTTGGAGAATGACTGACAGCCAATGGGTTCATGGCCAATGAAGATTTTTAGAGGTCTATATGTTTTTATACTTAGTACAAAGACAAGTTTTACAGTCTTCTCATGTCTTTTAAAAAAATTCTCATGGGTAAGAGCTTTCTAATGAGTATTCTCTAAAGCCTTTGAAAAAAGAAAAATGGAGTAATCATTAGGACAAGAGGGTTTGAACTGAAAACTCAGCCTAATCATTCTGGTGAGTGCCGTCTGTTTGTTGGTGATCTGGGCAAGTGAAGGCGTCCTGGAGACCTGACAGCTGGCTGGCATATTTCTCAATGAGTGAGGAAATTTTCCAGTTCATCTGTGGAGAATTTGGTCCGACATTAAGGCATGAGGCTGCCCATCTGCAGCTTGCAATTGGTACAGACAAGAGAATCACTATTACTTTGTGGAAAAATGCCACAAATCTGGAACAAGGCAGACTGGCATGTCTATTTGGGGTTGGCAGAGCTGTGGTGTAGTCTATTGTTACAAGGCAGCTTTGCCAAGGGAGAGTGAGAGTCCATGTGTATTGTGCCCTCATCACACACATTATCCTCAAATGAAGAGTGTGTGGAACGAACTGTGGAACTCTGACTTTATGAAGTTGTTGTCTCACATTCCCTTGCTTGTTGTTTGTGTCCATCCTAATGGCTTAGTGCCCTTTTCTTCTGACAGCCATTTGTTATTCAAGTTGGATGGCTCTATTTTGATGCTGATATCAGTTTATGGGTTATTATATCCATTTGCAAATCATGACTCAAAAGAGGGAACTCTGGGATGTAAAACACTCCATATGCCCATAAATCACAAACTGAATCAAAGTTGGCAATAGGAAAGTAATTGTGTTGGGAGTTTGAAAGTCTGTCAGCCAACCTTTATTGAAACTCTAATGTTGTATTCCACAGTGCTTGAGGGAATGCAAAGAAAATAAATCATATAGGAGCATAGGAGCATCTAGGTGGAAGGGAACTTGAAGGTCACATAGAACAAATGGCTATTCACTCAGATGACTGGCTTCTTTCATTGGGTTGGTATTTTAAAGGCGGGAGTATAACAGAAAAATGAAAGAGCCTATGTCCTGTCCCAAACGGAGTGAAACAGGCTGTGGTTATTGAATATTTCTTTTAATTGGTGTACCTGAAATGTTTACATTATTATTATTATTATTATTATTATTATTAATTACTAATCTTGGTGGGAAAATGACATGGTTGAAATTTATTAAGCTGTTACCAGTTGTTGCTTTCCTTTTTTTGTTTCATTGTGTTTTTTAATTTATTTTTTCTTATTTTATATATCGATCCCAGTTCCCTCTCCTTCCCTCTTTCCCTCCCTCCCATCTCCTCCCACCATCCTTCCATCCCATCCCCCCTCCACTCCAGAGGGAAGATGATGCCTTCCAGGAGGAATCAACAAAATCTGTCAAGTCATTTGGAGTAGGGACTAGGTTGCTTTCCATTTTTATTTTATTACAAACATAGTATCCTGAATTCCCTTTTCCATAAAACTCTGAAGCAAATGTTATTATGAGTGCAATAGAAAATTATGTAAACTTGAAATCAAGAGCAACATGAAGAATTTTACCCGAAGCTGGATCTACTATTCTCTATACTTGAGGAAACAACTGTAGATGAAAAGTCAGAAGATATGAAATAAATGTTTTTATTACTTATTTCTAGTTTAATTCTGTTTTATTTTGAGACGTACTGAAGAATATTACTTGATACTATTCTTCGGGTCAACTACATTTCTACTGATGAATTCTGCCTGTTTGACCTGACATGGACATAGTTGTGTTGAAATCTCTGACTATAGCAGCATATTTCCTGTGTTCTGCTTGCTATTCTATCAAACTATGACTCATAAGTTTTAATGATCATTATTGGGTCCATATATATTTAGGATTGTTTTACCATCTAGCAAAAATGGATGTCTTTATTTTCTGCAAATAATCTATATTATGGGGATAGCTTTCTCACAAATTAATATATCATGCTGATACAAGATTGCATGCATTCAAGTTAGTATGGTTTTTTTTCCAATTAGTGTTAGTGTATATTTTTTCATCTCTTTGTTTCTTTGTATTAAAGTATTGTAAATAGTATGAGGTAAGTCTTCTTTATTTTGTTTGTAAATCTGTAGGTTGGTAGCTTTGAGTTGTTACCATTTAAAATCTTTTTTTTTTTTTCAAAAAATTTTATTGAGGAGGAGGAGAAACTACAGAACATTATTTGGACTATCATGAAACAAGGCATATTCATGTACTACAGCCCATTCTCAGGACTACGATGGCCCTCTTCACTTTATAGCTATATTATATAGCTATATAAAAAAGTGGTAAAAAAATCTTGTTTTGTGCGACATTCAAAAAAATCTTGTTTTGTCCAATATTCAAATTCACTCAAATATTAATGAAATACTTATTTGTTTAAGAAAGATTTAAGGCAAGTTCAGGCCCTATGAAGTCACTGATACCATTGTTTCCCCATTATTGCTACATGTCTGTATACTCAATGTCACAGTAGAGCTGGTACAGTCAGCATTTCTTTTCTTTTCTTTTCTTTTTTTCTTTCTTTCTTTTTTTTGCTGGTTTATAAAGCTGGGACTAGACAAGCATGCCACATGTGAGCCTGACTACAGAGTATGTGGTCACTCTTTTTCTCTCTTTAAAGCTGGGTGGACCACAACCATTATTACATTCTAAGTAAGAAAAACTCAAAATGTTCCTCCAACTACTTCCACAGCATCAAAACAGATAGATTTCTGTAAAGAAACCATGCAATCTTTCAAAATTTATGTAAACAAGGAAATAAATTAATGAAATAAATATTACATACAATCTCTTAAATTGGTTAATTAATTAATACAATTTTCTTAATAATTTACAATAAAATAACCAAGAGAAGTTACAAAAGGCATATATTACTGTGGAAAGAACATATACTTTCCCATTTTGCCAATTAATAATGGCAATTATATCAATAAATACAGTATGAATATCCTATCCTCAATATATACTTTTCACAAGATAATAAATAAGTTAAATAGTTTCTTTTTCATATTGAGTTGTGGTGTGGATCAACTCAAAACAGCTATGAATGAAGCACTTATTTCGCCATCCATTCTTCAGTTGAGGGGCATTTAGGTTGCTTCCAGGTTCTGGCTATTATGAATGATGCAGCTATGAACATAGTTGAACAGATGTCCTTGCTGTATGAATGTGCATCTTTTAGGTATATGCTTAAGAGTGGAATTGCTAGACCTTGAGGTCCATTTTCCTGAGGAAATCACCATACTGATTTCCAAAGTGGCTGTACAAGTTTGCACTCCCACCAACTGTGGAGGACTGTTCCCCTTTCTTCACATCCTCTCTGGCATGAACTGTCTTTGATGTTTTTTATTTTATCCATTCTGATAGGAATAAGATGGTATCTCAGAGTTGTTTTGATTTGCATTTCCATGATTGCTAAGGAAGTGCAGCAGCAAGATTAAGTCAGGGAAAGAATAGGGAAGAGCAAGGTAAGAGATACCATAATAGAGGGAGCCATTATAATTTTTCTCCTTATTTTATATATCAATCCCAGTTCTCTCTCACTCCCATCCTCCCATCTCAACCCCCCCAATCCCATTCCACATCCACTACCCAGGGAGGTTGAGGCCTTCCAGAAGGGACCATCAAAATCTGTCAATCATTTGGGGTAGGGCCTAGGCCCACCCTTGTGTCTCTAGGCTAAGGGATAATCCCTCCATGGGGAACATCCTCTCTAAATCCTTTCATGCACGGGATACATCCTGGTTCCTCTGTCAGAGTTTTGATAGACTGTCCAGGACTTCTAACTGAGACCCACATTCATGAGGTCTGGATCCGTCCTATGCTAGTTTCCCAGCTATCAGTCTGGGATCCATGAGCTCCCCCTTGTTCAGGTCATCTGTCTCTGTCGGTTTCTGAAGCCTGGTCTTGATCCCTTTGCTCATAACTTCTTCCTCTCAGCAACTGGATTCATGGAGTTTGGCTCAGTGTTCAGCTGTGGGTGTTTGCTTCTGTTTCCATCAACTACTGGATGAAAGCTCTAGAATGGCCTATAAGATAGTTATCAATCTCATTATCAAGGAAGGGCATTTAATGTAGCCTCCCCACTGTTGTTCATATTTTTAGTTGGGGTCACCCTTGTAGGTCTTTGCACATTTCCCTATAATGGCTGTTTCTATCGCTTTATTTTGTTATCTGTTCCACTCCTGACTCCATCTTCCTGCTTCCTCATGTTTTCCTCTCCCTTCCTCTTCTTCCCTTGTCTTTCTACTAACTCCCTTTCCACTTACCCTCCCTAAGGCTCCTAATATGCTCAGGAGATCTTGTCTCTTTCCTCTTTTGTGGGAGACCATATGTCTCTGTTAAGGTTTCCTTTGTATCCTAGCTTCTCTGGTGGTGTGTATTGTAGGCTGGTGATCCTTTGATTTATGTCTAAAAGCCACATATGAGTGAGTACATACCATGTTCTTCTATTTGTGACTGGGTTACCTCACTCAGGATTGTTTCTTCTAGTTCCATCCATTTGCCTGTGAATTTCAAGATCCATTGGTTTTTTTTTTTCTTTTTTCAGTTGAGTAGTACTCCATTGAGTAAATGTACTACATTTTCTTCATCCATTTTTCATTTTTGGGTCATCTATGTTGTTCTAGTTTCTAGTTATTACAAATAATGTTGCTACAAACATAGTTGAACAGATGTCTTTTTGCATGGATGTGCATCTTTTGGGTAAATGCCTAAGAGTGAAATTGCTGGATCATGTGGTAGACTGATTCCCATTTTCCTGAGGAACCATCATACTGATGTCCAAAGTGGTTGTACAAGTTTGCACTCCCACCAGCAATGCAGGAGTATTCCTTTCTCTCTACATCCTTTCCAGCATAAACTGTCATTGGTGTTTCCAAAATAGCCTTTCTGATAGGAGTAAGATGGTATCTCAGAGTTCCCTGATGGCAAAGGATGTTTGGCACTTTCTTAAGTGTCTTTCAGCCATTTTGGATTCCTCTATTGAGAATTCTCTATTCAGTTCTGTACTCCACTTTTTAATTGGATTATTTGGTATTTTGGTGACTAGCTTTTTGTGTTCTTTGTATATTTTGGAGATCAGCCCTCTGTCAGATGTGGGGTTGGTGAAGATCTTTTCCCACTCTGTGGGCTGCTGTTTTGTCTTGTCGACTGTGTCCTTTGCCTTACAGAAGCTTCTCAGTTTGAGAAGGTCCCATTGATTGTCAATCTCAGGGTCTGTGTTACTGGTGTTATGCACAGGAAGCAGTCTCCTGTACCAGTTAGTTAAAGGTATCTCCCATTTTCTCTTCTAAGAGGGTCAGTATGTCTGGATTTATGTTGAAGTCTTTGATCCATTTGGACTGAAGTTTTGTGCATGGTGATAGACATGAGTCTATCTGAAGTCTTCTACACACTATCATCCAGTTATGCCAGAACCATTTGTTGAAGATGCTTTCTTCCTCACATTGCATACTTTTAGTTGTTTTGTCAAAAATAAGGTTTTCATAGGTATGTGGGTTAATATCAGGATTTTCGGTTCGATTCCATTGGTTTTCCTCTCTTTTGTGCCAATACCATTTCTCAAAGTAAAAATAGCAATCTTGCCAAAAGCAATCTACAGATTCAATGCAATCCCTATCAAAACCCCAGCACATTTTTCACAGACCTTGAAAGGATAATCATCAACTTTATATAGAAAACAAAAGACCCAGAATAGCCTAAACAACCTTGTACAATGAAGGAACTTCTGGAGGCATCACCATCCATGACTTCAAGCTCTATTATAGAGCTATAGTCCTGAAAACATCTTGGTATTAGTACAGCAATTATAGGTTTTAAGAGAAATCTGGCACTAGGAAAACATCCAGAGTTCTACAAGGATGACCTCAACTAACAATCTAAGCAATATTGGAGAGTCTACCTTAAATGCCCTTCCCTAATAATGAAATTGATGACTACCTTACATCCTAGAGCCTTCATCTAGTAGCTGATGGAAGCAGAAGCAGACACCTGCAGCTAAGCACTGAGTTGAACTCTGAAATCCAGTGGCAGAGATGGAGGAGTGATGAGCAAAGAGATCAAGACAAGGCTAGAGAAACACCTAGAAACTGCTGATCTGACTAAGAGGGAGCTCATGGACTTCAGTCTAATAGCTGGGAAAGCAGCATAGTACTTATCCAGATTCCCTGAATGTGGTGTTAGCTGGGAGGACTGGGCAGTCTATGGGGCCTCTGGTAGTGGATCAGTATTTATCCCTAGTATACAAATGGACTTTGGGAGCCCATTCCACATAGAGGGATACTCCCTAAGCCTAGACACATGGGGGAGGTCCTGGCCCCTGTTCCAAATGATATGACAGACTTTGAAGATTCCCCATGAAAGACATCACCCTCCCTGTGGAGCAGAAAGAGAACTGGATGGGTTTAATGCAGGGAAGAGGGGAAGAAGGGAGGGTGCTTGAACTGGGATTGATATATAATACAAACTTGTTTCAAATTTAAATTTTAAAAAAATTATATAAAAAGAAAAAAGGAACAAAAAATAAATACATTCTATCAGTTTTGGTGTTTTATGTGGGTACTGGGGATGTTTGTGTGGCAAGCACTTTATTGAATGAACTATCTTTCCAATCTCTCTACTGCTACACTTATGTATTTTCCTGTTTGAGTCTTGTTTCTACTCCCCTCTTAAATCTTTCACAGTTTTCTCATTGTCTGATAATCTGTGACTTTGATACAGTATGCATTGATTTTTGGTTTTATCTTGTTTTGCTTTGTGCTTCTTGGACCAGTGATTTGTGTCACTTACCAGTTTTTGAGAGTTCTTGGAATCACCTTCATAATCTTGTTCCTTTGCCTTTTCAGTTTTGGAAATATATAGATATTATGAATTTTAGACCATGTTTTCTCTTATATATCATATTTATTTTTTAAATGGTGTTTTTTAAGATAACCATAACCAATATAAATAGGCCTTTAGTGTGAAGATTTATGATAACTGGATAGGAGTTTGAGCTGGGTTTAATGCTTTCTATCTGAAGGTGGTAAGGTTTTGAAGTTTCCAAAGTGTCTTCTTGCATTCTTCCAATTTACAGGCTTCCTAAAGTCTCCCTTCTCAGAGTTGATGCCTTTTTGCCATACCAGCTACATTGTATGCTATTACAGTAGAGCTATGATGATGAATATGATGAGTATTATGATAAACTATGATATTGTAATAACTAGTCTTTATATATATCCAGTGTTTCCTGGCTGTGGTTTTGACAAAAGGTTTTCATCAGTATAGCACCCCACCAACCTGTCCATTTTCAGACTTTCCTATACTGGATCTTATTCCTTGAAGCCTGAATTCTTGTTGACTATGTTTCTAGGTGATGGATAGGACAGGAACATGTGAGGACATGAGTGCCATTCCCAGTAGTGATAGGCATGGGCAAAACAAACAAAACTAAGAGATTCATCTCTTTTCTTGAAGGGTAAGAGTGGAGGCTTTGTCATGGAGAAATATCTCCTTGAATTTCATAGATATTAGATTTTTTCCTTCATTCTCCCAGAGACACCAGGAGCTCTTTCTCAGATCTTTACCACAAATACTGGATGATTTCATGGTAGACACACTAGACTTTCTCTAGTCAAGTCTTCAAATAGTATCTCATGTTGGTCAGCACTTAACTTCTAGTAATCCATCAAAATCTCCCCTCTTACTCTGCCTTCACCTCTGCTTCCTCCTCATTCCCCTCTTCCTCTAGCAGGCTCTTTAGTAGAGGGTGACCTCAAGACCTTGAACCTCTGATCCCCCTATTTTTGTTCCCTATGTGCTGGAGAAGATTATGTCAGGATTGTTTATATACTATCATCAATCAAAAAAAACACCTTGTGCATGTTAGGCAAGATTCTACCAACTGAACCAAATTCCCATCTTACAACCAACATCATGACTAGGAAGTCTAAGTCATGCTTTAAGTAGACTTGTGGTGCACATTGAAGGATTTTGTCTGTTTTTCTGGATGTGTCTACTTCCCTAGAGTTTAGAGCTGAAGTTTGCCCTGCAACCTTATTTCTTTGATATTAACAAGAAGTAAAGTTGTTAACTTTCAGTTAACATAGGTTTGACTTTCTAGACTGTAGTTAAAACCGAAGTCCGAGGAGATAATCTTCATGGATTCTGTGGTGATTTTCATGAGAATGTCCCTCCACAAGGTAATACATTTGAATACTTGGTCCCTGGTTGGTGGAAATGTTTGGGAAATATTAGGAAATGTGATCTCTTTGGAGGCAGTATGTTACTGGAGACAGTGAGGTTTCAAAAGCCTCTACAATGTGCATGCCACTCCCATTTTGCTCTCTGTGTCTTGTGCCTGTGTATTAACATATGAGCTTCAAAGCTGCTGCTCCAATAGCATGCTTGCCTTCCTGGGGCCATTCTCCCTGTCTTCATGAAATGGACTCAAACCCTCTGAAACTGTAAGCTTCAAATTAAATACTTTCTTTCATAAACTGCTTTAGTCATGGTGGTTTTTCACAGCAACAAAATAATAACTAAGACTGATCTGATACTTCAAAGACATGAGTAAGGTGTGGGAAACAAGGTTCAAGAAACAGTTATGGTTGCATTATGGTAAGCGCTTTAGTGTCATGCTAATAGTTTGGACTGTATGCCATAGGCCAGAACTGTTCAAAGGCATATTTTCAGTGGGATGACACAAGCAGAAGAATAATACTGGTGCCAGAGCAGAGATTTATTCCTTGGTGACTAGAGGCATAGATGTAACCATATAATGACATGTCATACACTAACTCCATTTAATTAGCTTAGATGCTTCTAGTGCCAATTCTTGCTCATGATTTCAGCAACACATGTGCTACTGTTTAATTCTGTACTATTTTTTCAATCAGTTACACATAGCAAATATTTAAGTAGCAATTGAATTGAGTGAACCAAACTATTCAAGGGTCTTAAAGCTATTTCAGACCAGGCTTCCTTTGGTAGATATGTTGTGGAAAATATAGGTTACAAGTGACTTTTTAAAAATTAATCAATTAATTTATATTTTACATGTCAATCACAGTTCTCTCTCCCTCTCTCGTTCCTTTCCTCCCTTCCTTCCTCTTACCCTCTCTCCCCCCTCACATGCACCCTGACCACTCTCCCCTCCCATTCCACTCACTCCACAATTAGGGCTATGCCATCCAGGTGGGGTCATGTAAGTCTGACAAGTCATTTGAAGTAGGGACTAGGTCTTAAGGTTAAGGGAATATCCCTCCATGGGGGAATGTGTCTGCAAGGTCCTTTTGTGCACCAGGAATACATCCTGGTTCCACTGTCTGAGGATCCTTAGACTGCTCAGGCCTTCTAGCTGAGACCCATATTCAGGGGGTCTGAGTCAGTCCCATGTTGGATTACCAGCTATCAGTCTGGGGGCCTGTTAGCTCCTCTTGTTCAGGTCAGCTGTCTCTATGTGTTTCTGTAGCCTGGTCTTGTCCTCTCTCTCTGCATCTGGATTCTAGTTCAACTCAGTGTTTAGTTATAGGTGTTTGCTTCTTTTTCCAACAGGTACTAGATGAGGGCTCCATGATGGTGGATAAGTTAGTTGTTAATCTCATTATCAGGGAAGGGCATTTATGGTAGCCTTTCCATTGTTGCTCAACTTGTTAGTTGGAGTCAGTCTTGTAGGACTCTAGACATTTCTTTAGGTTCAGTTTTCTCTTCAAACCAATGATGGCTCCCTTTTTTATGTTCTCTCTTTCTCTCTCTCTTTCTCTCTCCCTCCCTCTCTCTCTCTCTCTCCCTCCCTCTCTCTCTCTCTCTCTCTCTCTCTCTCTCTCTCTCTCTCTCTCTCTCCTCTCCCTTCTGTCTTCTATTCCTACCCTGACTCAATCTTCCTAGTTGCACATGCTTTCCTCTCCTTCCCTTCCTCTTTCTCCTAGTTCCGTCTCCAATCATTGCCCCCCTTCTCATGTGCTCTGGAGGACTTGTCCATTCCCCCTTCTGTGAGGGACCGTATATGAATCTCTTAGAATAGACCTTGTATCCTAGTTCCTCTGGCGGTGTGAATTATAGGCTGGTGATCCTTTGCTCTATGTCTAAAATCCATATATGAGTGAGTACATACCATATTCCTCTTTTTGTTACTGGGTTACCTCATTCAGGATGGTTTCTTCAAGTTCCATCCACTTGCCTGCGAATTTCAAGATTCCATTAATTTCTTCTGCAGAGTAGGATTCCATTGTGTAAATGTGCCACATCTTCTTTATCCATTCTTCAGTTGAGGGGCATCTAGGTTGCTTCCAGGTTCTTGCTATTACAAATAATACTGCTATGAACATAGTTGAACAGATGTCTTTGTTGCATGGATGTGGATCATTTGGGTATATGCCTAAGAGGGGGATTTCTGAGTCCTGTGGTAAACTAATTCCCATTTTCCTGAGGAACCGCCATACTGATTTCAAAATGGCTGTATGAGTTTGCACTCCCACCAGCAGTGGAGGAGTGTTCCCCTTTTTCCACATCCTCTCCAGCATGAATTGTCATTGGTGTTTCTAATTTTAGCCATTCTGGCAGGAGTGAGATGGTATCTCAAAGTTGTTTTGATTTGCATTTCTCTGATAGCTAAGAATGTGGAGCACTTTCTTAAGTGTCTATCAGCATTTTTGATTTCCATATTGATAATTCTCTTTTCAGTTCTGTACCCCATTTTTAAATAGGGTTATTTGGTGTTTTGTTGACTAGTTTCTTGAGTTCTTTGTATATTTTGGAGATCAGCCCTTTGTCAGATGTAGGATTGGTGAAAATCTTTTCCCAGTTTGTGGGCTGGCGTTTGGTCTTGTCCACTATGTCCTTTGCTTTACAGAAGCTTCTAAGTTTGAAGAGGTCCCATTTATTAATTGTTTGTCTCAATGTCTGTGCTCCTGGAGTTATGTTCAGGAAGCAGTCTCCTATACCAAATTGTTCAAGGGTACCTCCTAGTTTCTCTTCTAAGAGGTTCAGTGTAGCTGGATTGATGTTGAGGTCTTTGATCCATTTGGACTTGAGTTTTGTGTGTGGTGATAGACATGGGCCTATCTGCTGTCTTCTACACAACATTATCCAATTGTGCCAGCACCATTTGTTGAAGATTCTTTCCTCCCCCCTTGTATACTTTTATCTTTTTTGTCAAAATTCATGTGTTCATAGGTGTGTGGGTTAATATCAGGGTTGTTTATTAGATTCCATTGGTCTACCTGTCTATTTTTGTGCCAATACCTGGCTGTTTTCAGTACTATAGTTCTGTAGTAGAGCTTAAAGTCAGGGAAGGTGGTGCCTCCTGAAGTTCTTTTATTGTACAGGGTTGTTTTTGGCTATCCTGGGTCTTTTGTTTTTCCATGTAAAGTTGATGATTATCCTTTCACAGTCAGTGAAGAATTTTGCTGGGATTTCAATGGGGATTGCATTGAATTTGTAGATTGCTTTTGGCAAGATTGCCATTTTTACTGCCTATCCAAGATCTTTCCATTTTCTGGTATCTTCTTTAATTTCTTTCTTTAAAGTGACTTAATATACCATTTTTCTTTATAGAAAGACATGCTGATTTCATAGGTTTGGGCAAAGAGGAGAAAAAAAGAGATTGCCCTGGCCTGATTCTTTTTAAAGGGGTTATTTTATGAAAATCTAGAAAAATGTGCAATATACACACACAAAAGATTAATCAATATTCATTTATTTTTAAAAGCCATTATTTAATTCTTAATGTGTTACATATATATGTTTTAGAAAATATATTTGAGCTAAATTACAAGCCCTGTTTTATACATTAAAAATAGAATGGCAAATAAAACAGGTACACATTCTATTCTCTGAGGATCTGGTCAACCAAATTGGGGTATGGTAGAAAAGTGCTCTAGTATAGAGAAGACAATAACCAAAGTTAGATAGAATACAAGACTCAAGTTTTGATTTTGAAAGTTTACGCAAGCTGATATAATTTTGCTTGTATACATCGTCTGTTTTTCACTTTTATGTATTCAGACTATTTTCCTTTGCTTCTGGCTTACTATTTCCTCAGGTTTCTTTTCTAATGTGACAAGATTTTCATCCACCTCTGTGATGGCTAATCTTCATTGTTAACTTGATTGGACTTAGAGTTACCATGGAAACACACAGCTGATTGTGTCTATGATGTTGTTCTCAGTAAATTTTTACTGGATATGCAATACCCACCTTTTTGTGAGAGGCAAAACCACATGAATTATGGTCCTGAACTGAATAAAAAGGAGAAATTCAATAAGGCACCACAATTAATCTCTCTCTGTTTCCTGGTTATGATACAATATGACCAGAGCCCCATGTTCTTGTCACCATACCTCTTTTGCCATGATGTAACTATACCCTGACACAATAAGACAAAACAAAATCTTTCTTTCTAGTTACTCTTGTTAAGTATTTTGTCTCAGCAATGAGAAATACTAACTCATACACTTACTTGTCATGCAGTTTAAAATTTCTTTTGAATAACTCAGGCTATATGTGTGTTCTCATGCTCTGATCTGGTTCATGATCCTCTTACAAACAAGAAACACCCTCCTCCCAATTTAGTGTCTAAGATCTCTGTGGTAAACCTTTGACCATGGTGGTCTTCATATTTGTGTTGCAATTTTCATTGAACAAAATTGGGGATTAGGGTCCTGAATCTTGAAATAAAAGCATACTTAATAATCATAATATTTTAAAAATCTATTTCTATTAAAATTTCAGTGATTTTTGAGTCACATGAAATGAAATTGTTCAAACAGATGGCTGGTTAATAAAGCCCATTCTGTGGAAGAGGTTCCAACAATTCTATTTCTTGCATGTCATTGACATTCTCCAACAAATAACATTCATTTCTCCATCAGCAATTAAGCTAGGAAAAGACTTGAAATAAAACAGCCTGGAACTGGTATAAGAAGCTTGAGTGAAATTCCGACAGTGCATATCAGTGGAATGCAGCACTGAATGGTCATAAAGAGCCTCTTGGCGTCTGGGAGGGACAGTAATAGAACTAGGTAGTAGGCAAGAGAGCCTGAGAAAATGAATACGCTTTCTGTGAAACGGGAAGTGCAGATCCTCAGCCAAGACCTCTTTTACTTGGCAATGGGTCCACTTGGGATTGGCACAGTTTCTCACCAAGTGAAGGCAGACCATCATAGATGGGCCATCTGCTGTTTCCTCAGTGATGGCACTTATTCAGTTTTTACCTTTAGAACCTGAGCCTCTTGGTGAGGTAAACAATATGTCTAAAACACCAGAGATGCTGTGCAGCTTAGCAGAGAAATGATGTTTTATGAAGTGTCATCCTGTGCAGCCATCTGCAGAGAGTCAAATTTGCCCATCCTTAGGGACTTTCCCAGATATCCCTGGGTTTTGATTTCATCCATTGAAAATGTCATTAATTTGTTTAATGTAGCATACTTTGATGGCCCTTTTCTTTAGTGGTAGAGGAGTTTTCCTTTATATACTGACATATAAAAGTCATGATACACTAGAGATGAACTATTTAATACATGACATAAAACAATATTTTACTAATGGATAGTTGTAAACCTGTTTCCTGTCCTTCATAAACCAATTATTCAGAACTATCCCTCCGCAAGATTAGCTAGAAGTTGAGTTAGTATAATTTAAGAAGCAATAAAACATATGCTTATAAAAACATTAACATAATTAAAAAGTAAATCAATTTGAATAGTGCAATGACACCATATACACCTATGGTCATTTACAAATTTTCAATGGAAAAAATTTCTACTCATATCTTTCATTCATTAATTTTAGTTGAATTGGTTGTATAGTATTTTGTTGTTGAGCTGGAAAAGTGTAAATAGCGATCTCTTATTAAACAGTAAATATATGACTTACACATATTTTCTATCATATTACTCATAGTGTCCATTTTACTGATTATTTTCACAGTGATACAGAAAGAGCTTAACATGTTTTTTTTTCCTCACCTGTGCTCTGGGTGTCATCCCCCCCATGTGACTTTATGTAACATTCCTGATATTACTTCTAGACATTTTAGCATTTTAGTCCTTCTGTTATAATCTGTACTCTAATTTCATGTAATTTATGAATGTTCTTCTTTAAGGATCAGTTTCATTTCTTTTTTTCTTTATGCTACCTGAATGTTCAGCAGAACTCATATCATTTATTGAAGAAACTAGTTATTTCTATATGTTGTTTTGTTGATGATAAGTTCACCAAATGCACATGAATATATTTCTGGGATTCTGTTTATTTCACTGTCCTACGCTTACATTTTTCCAACACTACTATGAACTTTGATGATTGTAAATCTCTTATATTACTTGAATTTGGGGAGTATGGCACCTTAGCTTTTTTCTTTCTTCTTTTATTTATTTATTTATTTATTTATTTTTGACTGAAGATTACTTTGGCTACTGAGGGTCAATATATAAAGTAAGAAAAAATAATATATATTTAAACACACACACACACACATACATACATGTATATATATCATAAGAATTAATGAAGATTCCATGTTTTTCCACTGAGTAGTACTCAATGGTGTACCAAACCAGACCCAATGAATGTAGGTGTGAGCTAGAAGGACTGGGCAGTCTATGGGGACTCTGGCAGTAGAAACAGGATGTATCCCTAGTGCACGAGTGCACTGGACTTCAGGAGACCAGCCTAGATACATGGGGGTGGGCCTAGGCCCTATCACAAATTATGTGACAGATCTTGATGGTCCCTAGTGGAAGGCCTTACCTCCCCTGGGGAAAGGATGGGGGATGGGATGGGGGTCTGTGGGGGGGCATGGGAGGATGGGAGGTATGATGATTGTATATACATATGTATATAGTATATATATATATGAGAGAGAGAGAGAGAGAGAGAGAGAGAGAGAGAGAGAGAGAGAGTCCATGAATTTGAAAGCAAGGTGAAGGAGATATATATGGGAGGATGTAGATGGAGGAAAAGGGAAGGACAAAATATTGTTTTGCTTTTCTTTATTCCCAATTGGGGAAACACTCATCTGTGTTCTAGTTTGTATTTAAAATGCCCCACAAATTTGATGCATTGTGCACCTGATCTACAGCTGATGATACCGTGGAGAGGAGACCTTTAGGATATGGGGCATAGTAGGCATAGTAGGAGAATATTAACTCATTAGGTTTATGTCCTTGACAGTGTTATTGAGATTTCAAACCTGCTCTGTCTTAGTTTTTGGTCACTGAGAAGTGAACATTCATTTTTTCAACTAAGTTTTTTTTTTTAAAAAAAAAACAATGATAGTGTTTTCCACAGACACAAAAGAAAACAACAGCAAAAGATCATGTCCTGATACTTCTGAAACAGTGGCGAAAACAAACAAAACAAAAAATGTTTTCTCCTTTTAGTTTGTTTCTCACAGGTATTTTGTCACAGTAATAGAAATAGGACTGATATTAGACTTAATGAGTTGTTTGTGTTGGAGCAAGATCCCCACTCATGGATAGATTTATGAGCAGTGACAAGTGATAGGTAATCTTTCCAGTCATATAGTCAGTGTGTTTAAGTGTTTTGTCTGTAAAATTTTACTATTTGAAGTCCATATTTGTAAAGACTGTAGTTGCTCTTGGTAACTAGGTCTGTGACAGTGAGGATTTTTGTGGTCTTGAGTTGCAGAAGATGCTGGGGTCCTTCTAATTTATTTTCAATCCATAGATATTGTCAAGGAATTCTGAGTACCAGTTCTGGCTCACAGATATACTTTCTAATGGTAGCACTGGTTGCTGACACACTGCTTCTGAGAAATGATAGAATAGTTAGGATCTGGAGTGAGGATGCATTTTTGAAGAGATCATGGTGACAGGGTCTATAGTGGTGGTAGATAACATTAGTATCTGGGACACACACACTGAATCTTTAATGTGTGAATCATGATGTTTTCTGAGCATGATGTTTCTGAACTAGTCTGTTATGACAAGAATAAATGTACTTGATTTCTTCATTTTTTATCCTTGGACAACTACTTCATGGTAACCAGTAGGCAACTCAATAAATTTATTTATTTTGTTGTATTTAACAGGCTTATCACTGTAGTTTTCCCTTAATAATTTTGGGAAATGATATAATAGTTCAAAACACAATACATTTGAGTGTTTTCTTATAGTAAAGGGAGGAGGAGTTGGTTCAAAAAGAAAGAGAATCAATAAGGTTAGAGAGGAAAATTAACATTGAAATGGACAATATGGAAATTCAAAGAATCTTAAGAATGCCCTTACCTGATGATAAGATTGATGACTAACCACCATAGAGCCCTCATCTAGTAGCTGATGGAAACAGAAGCAAAACCCACCTCTAAACACTAGGTTGAACTGGAATCCAGATGCAGACAGGGAGGACAAGATCAGGCTACAGAAACCCACAGAGACAGCTGACCTGAACAAGGAGGAGCCAATGGACCCCCAGACTGATAGCTGGGAAACCAGCATTGGATCTACTCAGACCCCCTGAACATGGGACTCAGTTAGAAGGCCTGGGCAGTCTAAGGGACCTCAGACAGTGGAACCAGGATGTATCCCTGGTGCACAAAATGACTTTGGGGAGCACATTCCTTATGGAGGCAGGAGGAGAGCCTAGTCCCTATTCCAAAAGGCTTGATAGATTTTATTGATCCCTCCTGGAAGACACCACCCTCCCCGTGGAGTGTGGGGGGATGGGATGGGAGGGTTGTGGAGGGGATGGAAGGGAGGGAGAGAGGGAGTAAGGGAGAGAGGGAGGGAGAAAGAACTGGAATCAATATGTAAAATAATAAAAAAGAATATAGATGAACATAAACATGAAAGTAGTCAAAAATATTTGGAAGTGAAATTCCACATCAAACTAATTATCTGCCATAATCTAGTTGGCTTCAGTGCAGTGTTCTAAGGATGGTTCAGCTACAAAAACCTATAAAATATAATCCACCACATAAATCAACTAAAGATGGAAACCTCATGACTATCTTATTAGACCATCTCATTGGATTTGCCTCTCACATTTATTCATGATAACAGTGTGGAATATATAGGGAAAAAGGAAACATATCTTAATATAATAAATATAATATACTAGAAGCCTAGATGAAGGAGAAAACCATAGCATTTGAACTAAAATAAGGAACAAGGCAAGGATATCCACCCCACACTATTTAAAGTGGTGTTTGAAGTCTTAGCTAGAACAATAAGACAACTGAAGGAAGTCAAGGGGATCTGAGTATGATAGGAGAAAGTATCCTTACTTCCAGCTTATACCATTCTATATGTAAAAGACCCTAAAGATTCCAGAATAAAACTACTGTAATGGATAAACATATTTAGCAATATAGCAGAGACAAAATTAACACACAGAAATAAGTAGCCTTCCAGATAAAAAAAATGACAAGCATACTGAGAAAGAAATTATGGAAATAATATCATTCATAATAATCTCAAAAAACTAAAATATTTTGTAATTAATCTAAGATAGGAGGTAAAAGACTTGTACAATGAAAACTTCAAGACACCAAAGACAAAACTGAAGAAGAAACTAAAATGGAAAAATTTCTCCTTATGAATTGATAGGATTGATATTAATGTGGAAAATGGCACCCTACTCCATTCAATCTACAAATGCCATGCAATTACCTTTAAAATTCCAATATAGTTCCTCACAGACATTGAGCAAATAACCTTAAAATTCACACAGGAATACAAAGATGCATGATGTGATTGTCAGAATAACCCTGAATACAACAACAACAAATAATAATAATAATAGTAACAACAACAATAGAAGTAATAATTAAAAACTTTTGTGGTATCACATTCTCAGATTTCAAGTTGTTGTACAGAGCTATTGTAATAAAAACAGCATAATACCGGCATAAAGACAAACTCATTGATCAATGAAATAGACTTGAACTGTATATAAATTGAAACTTCTACAGCCACCTTAACTTTGACAAAAAAGTCCCAGATAGACATTGGAGAGAAAAGTAAAAGTTCAACAAATAGTGCTAGTCAAATTGGATAGTAACATGTAGAAAAAAGACATGGCATCTTTATCTCTCATTCTGTACAAACCACAATTCCAAATGGATTAAGGACATCAATGTAAGTCATGATACTCTGAATCTGATAGAAGATAATGGAAGAATATGCAGGAATTCATTGTTATGTAGAAAAAAGACATGACATCTTTATCTCTCATTCTATACAAACCACAATTCCAAATGGATCAAGGACATCAATGTAAGTCATGATACTCTGAATCTGATAGAAGATAATGGAGGAACATGCAGGAATTCATTGTTACAAGAAACAAATTCATAGCATAGGCAATAGAGCCAACAATTAATAAATGGGGTCCCATGGAACTAAAAAGATTCTGCACAGCAAAAGACATGAGAGAAATGAAAAATGAAGTGGTAACCTATGGAGTAAGAAAAGACTTTACCACTATATATTTGAAAGAGGGTTAATACCTAGAATATATAATGAACTAAAAAACTGAACATCAAAAAATAAATAACTCAGTTAAAATTGGGGGCATGGACCTAAACAAACAGTTCTCAAAAGATTAAATGCAAATGATTGGTAAACAGTTGTTTTAATATTCAAATTAAGGAAATGGAAATTAAAACTACTTTGAGATTTCTTCTTACTTCAGACAGAATGGCTGTAAAAATTGTAAAAATGAAAACAGATGTTAGTATGGATATGAAGGAAAAAGAACACTTATGCACTGCTAGTGGGAACTCTAAGTGATAAAAGTGATAAAGCAACTGTAGAAATTAGGTGAAAATTCTTCAAAATCTAAAAAAAAAAATCTACACATGATCCAGCTATATAATTCTTGGGTACATAACCAAAGGTCTCTACATTCTACTATAGTACTATAGAGATAGTTATTAATAATATTCTTTGCTGCCCAATCACAAGAAATAGAAGTAGACTATATGTCAATTAAATCATAAATGAATAATGAAATCCTGTTATATTTATGCAACTAAATATTACTCATCCCTGAATAAAAATGATGATTTGAGACTTGCAGGTAAATGGATGGATCTGGAAACAAATATTGTGAATGATCCAGAAAGGCTAGCATCACATAATTTCCTCTCATTTCTGGTTGTTAGCTTTGAATCTTAAGATACATATGTTTATTTGCAGTACCCATAGAGGCCAGGGAGTTAGTTAGGAGGTGCTTTTAAGGGAGTAGAGATAGAATTATGGAGCTGGATAAACACACTGAATAATTATGAAACTTTCCTGCTACTGAAAACACTTCCTAAAATACGCACATGTACACACACACACACACACACACACACACACACACACACACACACACACACACACAGTGTTAAAATGGAATTACCTACAACAGAGGAACAATGACCCTACTAGGCTAACAAAAAGCTCAGGGCCAGAAATGGATTTTCTCCTTTGGCCTATGAGTTCCCATCACTCCTATATTACAGGCTGTTTCCGATGTGATTGTTTCCTTATAGACCTTGATGGTAATATTCTACTGCTGAACAAACCACATACCTGAGTTGTAAAACAAATAGACATCAAAATGGTACTCACATGGAAGCTTCATCCTGTTGGCTAATTTTCAAAGTAGTAGGACATGCTATGTAGAATAGAAGAGAAGAGCAGTCATCAACCTTACCTAGCTCTGAACTTGGATAACTATAATAATGCCTGGCTTGGCACGATATACTCACATGAGTGAAGTGAATATTATGGTTACAAACAACTTTCTTACTGAATTTAGGGTTTGCTCCACAAAATGAAACCTGTATTTAGCACCATGATTTGGGTCAAGAACCTGTGACTTGCCTGATCATAGGTACTAGTGGAGTATAATTTACTGTTATCCTGGTAAATAGAGTATTAAACTGATTCCTAAAATGTGGTGATATCTTGTGTGTACAAATAAAGCTTTCCTGAAGATCAGAGGGCAGAGCTAGCCACTAGTTAACCTTAGAGGTCTGGAGGTCTGTACAGAGAGACAGGAAGTGATATGGCTGTGTGGAGATAGAAAGCACCAAGGTGGGAGGACACAGGAGCTCAGCTTCTTTTCAACTGGGAAGTTGAGTAGATAAGGTGGCTGTGATTTTGCCCTTTAATTTTTCAGATCTCTCAGTATTTCCGCCTGTGTCTTACTCAGAGCTTTTCTTATTAATACCTATTAGAACTCGTGTTACACTATAGACTTCTTGTTTTACCTAAAGAGTAATCCAATCCTCAACCCTCATCAGAAAAATCTTCTATTTGCAGTATATGGTGGTTAACACAGAGATTGGCAACTGGTAAGATGCAGAGAACAAGAGCCTTCAGGACGCTCTGCCTTCAATGGATGTCTTTATCACCCGTGGGAGAGGGGACAGAGGGTGGAAGAGGCCAGTGTAGCAAATGGCTACAAGGAAACAGTATCTCCCAGACACCTGCATATGTGAACCCATAGCCACTGTGAAAGCATGCACAAGGCCTGCAAAAGCTCAAGCCAGACCAAATCACAGTATGGATCAGGGAGGCAGGCATGAAGGCCCACTTCTGAAAGCTCCTGGTCACTGAAAGCCAGTTTTCTTTAATTATGTGTCCCTTCATATGTCTACCATGCTTCAGAGGATTGTTTCACATCCAAAATTACATGCAGAGCACAAATTAAACTTGGTGGTCTTAATAAAATAGATAATATAAAGTTTGGTAGTTAGGATGGGGTTGGGTCTAGGAGGGATGGGGGAGGAGGATGAATATGGTAAAAATACATTGTAAGGAATTCCTAAAGAACTAGTAGGTTTTGTAAAGGACAACTGTAGAATGACAGTGCCATAATGACAAGTGATAAATTTAAAAGCCTATTCAGATCTTTTATATTCTGACTTACTGAAATCTCATGAAAAGTGTGTTAGACATAGAGGTAAATGCTTAAGAAGTCTGGAGACATAGCTCAGTTTTTACAGGCTAAGCTCATTATCCAAAGTACAAAAAGTCTTAGGTATCAAAACAGAACTATATAAAAGGTCAAATTTAGGCACAGGACCAGAAAATTCCAGCTCTAGGGCTTGGTAAATAAGGAAGAAAGGGAAACAGTATATCCAATGACATAACCTGCTAGAGAATACTTTAGGGCAAAGCTACAATCTCTAATGTAAGACAACCAATCAAAAATCAATGCCAAAACACATAAATAAATATCTGAACATCATTTAATAAAATAAAGATAGATAGGAATACATGAAATGTGATTGATTCTACTATAACTTCAAGAAGAGGAAAATTATTACATAAAATAAATTGGAGCAGAGGTTGCTTCTGCTGAGTACTGACTGGAAAGAAGAACAAAGAAATTTTTCTGGATGATGAAATATTCTGTATGCCATTTTTGAGTGTTTGTTACAGGACAATATACATTTGTCGAACATGAAATTATGCTTTCACAATCAGCTATGTCATTTGGTTTCTGCTTTCTGCTTGGCTTCCCAGCCTCCCAGACCTTGGTACATTGAATCAGTGAATTCCTTGAGGGTGAGGATAGCAAAGAATGCCTGTCCATCACAATTCATTTTTCTTTATACAGTAACCGATTTGCTCAAGTCCCAGAGGATACAATAGCAGTGTAATATCTACAAGCAATTCATTTTGTATTATTATCAACACCATTTTATATTAATGCTTCTATTTTATCTAATAAAGGTACAAGCTAGTCCATCTCATCCAGGAATGGATATAAAAAATAGACTATTAGAATATTTTGCCAAATGAGAAACCATATGGAAAAAGATAAAAATTGAATATGTTCTTCACACTGTACACCTGTGTGAATATCAAGTGCCTCAGAATAAGAAACTTCATAAGTAGTGAGAAAAATTGATGAATTCTTCCATAAATCAGGAGTAGATATAAATTTGCTCTAATTCAAATCTAGTAGGTGCAAAACCAAAGAGCAGAAAGCATAGTCCAGGAAGCTCTGCGCATAGTTCCAATCTCTTGCAGGTCTGGAAGAGAGTGTAGAATGGGAAATAAAAGTAAAACCCAGACACTTCTTTGCCAGGTATGATAGCACACACATGTAATCTCTATAGGAGGCTAGCAGGTGAATCAACATTTTGTGGTTGGTATAGGCTACAGAATGAGAACCTATCTCAAAAAAATTATACAAAAGAAATGTAGGCATACAACAGAAACTTGAAATATTTGAATATATAAAAATTAAGTATAAAAACTAAATCATGACAATAATGTGCTAAAATAGAATAGTGATAAAACTGAGAAAATTGTAAGTTAAATCATAGTTTTGTATGTATAACAATATAAATACTCATGTTTAGTAAGAAGATGATATGTGAAATACAAAAATTAGAAAGAGACACAGATAGCATAGAAGGAACTAAGATGATATTAAATACAAAAGCCTACATATGTACAGTGTTCTCTCTCATTCATAATTAGGGAAATGGGAGCCTGAATCTGTATTGCATAAATTTAAAATTTAATTTTACATTTCTATTCCTAATTTGTCCCATGTTCCTTTCTTTTAAAGCTTGCTAAAAAGTGAATTTCAACAAGAACAAAGACTTTCAGTTTATGAGAGAAAAGATGCCCAAGAAGTGAAGTCAAATCCCACATCTTAAAATGAAACTCAAAACATTAATAGGATGCTACTTTATATATAATTTCAAAAACAAACATTGCTTATGTATGTACAGAGAAAACCTAAAAGCACACTCAGGAGCAATGAACATCTCTAGCATGTACATGGGTGGTCCTCAATTTCAATTCCCAAATGAAAAGAGTGTGAGTGTTTTTGGAAAAGGTTGAAATAGTGTCCAGTCATATATTTGATCTAGTGAGTCATAGTTTTTTTCTTTATAAGAATTATTATAGTTAGCAAATGTAGGAGGAATGTTAGGAAGTCACCATTTTGCAGTGTCTAAGAAAGGCCTTTCTCAACATTAAAATGTCTATAAGAAAATTTAATAGGTTAATAGTCCCTCAATGTTTGTTGCCATGAGCGGAGCAGATGGTAAATATCTGTAGATGTGATGTAAAGTACAAATATCACATGTAAAGCTTAGAAAACTAATATAAATCTAATCAAGCCTTTATAGTTAGCTATAAATTTTAATGATATAGAGCATGGGGAGGGCATGTAAAGTATACCTTAATAAATGAAGGAAATAAAGGATAATGTAGAATAGTTCATCCAATCTGAACAAGTCAATGGCAAATGAAACAGTACAAAACAAAACAAAAAAGAAAGAAAAGACTATCCTAGACTAACATATAATTTTAGGATAAGAAAGTGAAGTAGGAGATATTAGCTTTTACTGAAATATAAGGAGGCACCTACCCATGGCTGAAAAGAGACTATGGATAGCTACAGGCTGAGGCAAAGAGCATTATTAAGAACATACACTAACTTAATGGAGGGAAACAGAAAATGGAGAGTTACTGTGAAGAAAAGGGCACTGGGGGGGGGATCGGCATCCCTTAGATGCCTGGGGTTGGCTAGTAAAAAGGAAGAGCAGGGGTGTCATTATTGGCCCCAGGACAAATGTCATTTGGTTTCCAGTAGCCTGCTCTTTTGTGAACCCTGGTAGACTTTGCTGGCAAGGACCTTAATAGCTCCCATGGAATCCCTTAAACACCACACAGCTTGCATAGTGAAAGTCCCATGAATATCTGCACAGACCTCAGCACTCAGCACCACTGAGTTTTTACCTGAAGTTCCTGCCACTGAAATAACCAGTCATCATCTCTTCATCTTTACTGTCAACCAGCACTGTGAATACAAGAGCCACTGACTAAGCAATTATGAAACTGAACAATATAGTAAGTTAGGGAATGATATTTATTGTTCCATAATTATACTATACTTTATTTTACTTCGTTTTTATTTTAAGAATTCATGTTGTCTTACTCTTGACAGTCTTATCTTCATCACAAAGAGTCTTATAGCAAACAGCTAGCTCTCCAGTACCTTTATCTTTTACTATAGGACAGTAGTTTATAGCCTTCCTACTGTAAAGTTTTAATACAGTTCCTCATGTTGTGTTGACCCCAGACATAAAATTATGTTCATTGCCACTTCATAACTATAATTTTACTGCTGTTGTTAATTGTAATGTAAATACCTGGTTTCTGATGGTCTGTTAAATTTTAAGTGGAAGTTCTTACTAGCCACGTGGGAACCATATGTAAGAAGTAAGTTTTTTCTGCCCGCCGCCTGGTCTGGTCCCGCTGTTGCGCCAACCCCAATTAACACATTGAGACTCTGTATTTGACATAATTCTGTTGGCCAGGTACTTGTTTCTTATCGGCTAGCTCTGCCTTAATTATTAACCCATTTCTGCTGATCTATGTATTTCTCTTACCGGGGAGTCGGCCGGCATTCTGCTTTCTCCAGACTCTCCATCTTGGCTCCTCCTTCTTACTTCCTATTTCCTCCTTGTCTCCTAGTCCCTCCTATCTTCCTTTCCTATTGGCCAACAGTACTTTATTCATTAACCAATATGAGAAACATATACAGAATGACATCTCCCATCAGACTGGTGATACATGAAGGCATGTTACCTACACTGAAATGCTTGAGAACATGCACTATTACACAAAAACATGTAGCAGCCATCACTTTTGATAGCAGAGCCAAAGGAACAAAGGCACAAAAAGCAAAGTGAACATCTGGATACAAAAATGAGATGAAGTATCAGAGGGAAAACGTGGTCATAAGAATGCACTGTAACTGAATTGCCCAACACAAGGGAAAGATTTGGAAACAAACAATAGGCTCCACTTACAGGGAACGGTTTTCTCAGCAAATGGATTCTGTAACTGGGATTTTTGTTTATTCTTTTCCTCTGAGAGTGTGTGGATGAGAGTTTTCATGTGGTGCAATTGTGCAATGTCTGTAAATATGAAAATTTAAATAAGAGCCAAAATGTAATATACCTGTATAATTTGCATGTTGCTAGGAGAAAAAGTAAAGGGAGCCTAGATCTGGTCTCTAACTTTTAGGTTCCAGAGGTTGATTTTATAACTGAACAAGGGTTAAAATGGAAGAATACAAGTTTCAGACTTATAATGAATGATTTTTAAATCCCAGTTGTATCATTTTATGTGTGACCCTCAAAGGTCAGGACTTTAAGATCACGTTTAAACTTGTGTAGTCAAAGATTTTGTACTTTGGGTATAAAGTGTGCTTGGGTTGAAAGTGTTGTACTGAATGCAGCAAAGGGCAGAGGTTGCTTCTGAGATGTGATGGAATCATAAGAGTTCTTAATGCATCAGTGAGTCAACTCATAGGTGTACCAATTACACTAGATAGGACTTAGCCAGAGGGAATAGGTCACTGAGGCATAATCTTGGGGAGCATGTGTTCTCCCTAACACCTAGTCCCTTCGTCCCAGCCAACATGAATGATCAGGCTTCTTTGCAATGTGTTCCCATTGTGTTCTATTCTAACTTGATCAGTCTCAAACTGTTAGAATCAGGCAAATATCTACTGAAAATTCCAAAACTCTGGGGAAAAATACTCCATTAAATAGGACAGCCTAAAACAAAAAAATGCTTTAATCACTGAGCCATGACTGGCACATCTGGAGACCCATATCCTAATAGGGCACCCCTGCCACCTCAAGGCCAGGACCCAGAGGCAGGATACTCCAGAGACCTGGAATAGAACCAAACACAAATGTAAAAAAAAGTTAAAGCCAATGAAATGATTCCTAATGATTTTCTGCTACACTCATAGATTATTGCCTTCTCCCAACTGTCATTAGAGAGGTCCCCCACAGCAACTGATTGAATGGATCTCCAAATTGCTTTTGGTAATGGTTTTTCATCACAGCAATAGTAACGTTAACTATGACAGGCCCCCTCAACATTTCATCATGGATGGGAAAGAGGCCATTTGGTTACAGTCCTCCTTGAAGTCTGCTGTTAGTTAATGGTTGTTGAGGGAAGATAGTGTCATTTTATTCAGTATTGTAGCCACTGGTACTTGCCCTTACTCCAGTAAGTAACTTTCCCACCTATGTTCAGGCATGAAACTCTAATTAAACTTAGTGGATCACTGTCTTGCTCTGTCTCTGTCTCTGTCTCTCTCTCTCTTACACACACATACACACACACACACACACACACACACACACACACACACACACACACACACACACACACACACACACAGACACAGACACAGACACACACCAGATAAATAAGTAAATAGAAAGAAAATATGGCAGGAGAAAAGGAAAAAAAAAAAAGATTCCAGTTGAAGAAAGATAAGGTAAAAATGATAAAAACATGTTATGTAAATGGATGAAATTGTCAAAATATAATTTTTCTTTTATTGGAAGTAACTGTTTCATACATTATATTCTGACTACACTCTCCCCTCCTTCAGTCCTCCTAGTTTCCCACCTCCCTTCCTGCTCAGATTTATCCCTTTTTTGTTTCTCCTTAGAAAACAAAAAGGTATGTAAGGAATGATAGTAAAGTAAAATATAATAAGATAAACAAATAATAGTTAATTGGAAGAGGACAAAACAAGTAAACAGAAGGAAAAAACAACAAGAAAAAAGCATAAGAAACAGATATGGATATAGAGACACACTCATTTTCTCACTCAAGGATCTTATAAAAACACAAAACTGGATGTCATAAAATATATACACAAAACCCTTAAGACTAAATAAAGTTAAGTAAAAGTAAAACTAAAAATAAAAAGTAAAATTAAATGAAAAGATTTCTGCCATGACATTTTAGTAAAACATAAGTTTTTTAAAAAATAGTATCAGTATCTGACTTAATATTACACAACTTTGCTTTCATTTTAAAATAAATGTTAAAACTATTTGCACACCAAACAATTCTAAACTAAGTTTTCTTATTATGCATTATCAGTAAACCTTTCTTTTGAAACCTACTTTATATACCTATATACTTGGAGTCACATACAAATTTCCCAGTGATAAAGGTGTTGTAAGTGTAGAAAAAGTAATCACTGTACTCTGTTAAGTAAAGTATACCAACTATCAATTGATTTTGATAGAAGAGAGCAAAACAGAAAACAAAATATAAAAGAAAATGTATGTTAATATATCTTATTAGTTCATTTGTGGTATTATTTTCAAGTTAAAAGTTTGCATATTGGAAAAAAGAATTTATATCTATTTACCTACATTTATGGGCAGAAACAATCATGAGTTTCTTCTTGTAATTAGCAAATGTATTTAAAATATACTAGGTAAGTACATTGCTAATTCTGGAGCAATCAAAAATAGAAACAAAACTGTTTTTGTTCCCCCAAACCACATTACAATAATTTCAAAGAAAATAAGAACAGGTTTTACAAAAGATTAGTCAATCTTGAATTCAGTTGATATTTCAGTAATACAAAAGACAATTTATATATTTTTATGATTTATCACAACTTCAAGTAAACACTAAGGGTATAAGGCCAATAGACATTTATTATTATTTCTTTTGTTTTTGAGATTAAAATATAATTATATCAGTTTTCCTTTCCTGTTCCTCCCTTTAAGCCATGCTCTCTAATCTTCCTCATCTCTTATAAATTCAAGGCTTCTATTCTTATTACTGTTGTTACATATAGACATATGTATAAGCATATATTCCTAAGTAGTAAGTAAAACATGCTCAGTGTGTATAATGTTACTCTTATTTAGTATTCAGATTTAATCATCTGGTATCAGATAACCAATTATGTGCTCATCCCTGGGGAAGAATATTTCAGTACCTCTCTACAGTTATTTGTGTAGGGTTCAGGTCTTGTGAGCTTTCCCCTGTTCATTTAAGCAAAATTGTTGGCTTTTTCCTTGGTCAGGTCATGGTTTGGCATCCATATCTCTGAGACTTTATGGGTGTAGCTTCTGACATTCCTAAGAGACACAATCTCACAACAAACTCTGCTCTCTTGGCTTTTATAATCCTCATCCTCCTCTTCTGCAATGATCCTTGAGCCTTAAGTGTGCCTTGTATTGTAGATGTATCAATTTGGTCTAGACTCTGCAACTCTGTATTTTGGGTGCTTGGTTTTTTTTTTTTTTCTGTAATGATCTCTGTCATTGAAAAGTGAAACTTCTTTGATGAAGGGTGAATAGTACATTTATCTGTGGGTATAAAAAGAAATAATTTAATGTTTTGGAAAGTGGGGTTGTATGTTCTCCAAGATCCATGGCTTCATTATCCTTGGAATAGTTGGCTTAGCTGTCAGTACTAGCATGATATCTCTCTTATTTAGAGGACCTTAAGTTCAATTAGAGAGCTGTTTGTTACTGCCAAGGTTTATATGCCACTATTTCACATAAATAGAATTATTGTGCCATGCTGGTTGTTGTTATGATTCATAGACATAATAGTTGGGTAAAACTATTGGTTTCTTTTCTGCTTTACATGGTGTCTTCTAGTACCATGAAAGCTTGGTTTCAGGATGTGTGCATTAAGGCCAGTTCTAGATTAATGACCTCTGGGCTTGGTTTGAAGCTCATTATATTTCCAGTAATATGAACTTACTGTTTTTCCTTGGTGGGCATCAAGAGCGATAGCAATAGCCTGTAATGTTTGGGACATTTCTAAAAAAAAATTTAACAAACAACTCAAATATTTATTTCTCATGCCTAGTGTTTGGGACTTTGTTAGGTGGTCTTTGACTCTTTGAGGGATTGTTCTCAGCTCAAATTAAAAAAATTGCATTTAAACTCTGTATGTTTATTTATATACCAACTTAAGTGCTTTGTTTGTATTTTTAGGTAGGTAGTTAACAGGATTCCTTATGAAATTTTTAGACATCCTTACTATTATCTTACCTCTTTCTCTTTTCCTTTTGTATTTGTTTCCCCCCTTCCCCCATTTTCCCCATTTCCTTTCATTAGATCACTTGATTATTGTTAACTTCAAGTTTCTTAGAAATTATCTCAAGTTGAAAGAGTTTCAGGTAAACTTTGAAATACGACTTTGATTAGTAAACTTTCCTCAGATCCTTGTATTTCAATGATGTCTTGTAGACAAATATGAACTAGATTCTCAACATTACATGTATCCACAGGTAAGTGACTGTGTGAGTGTCACTTGTTATGTGTTGATGGAACTGTATCACTCTATTCCTCTGGTGAGTCTGCAGGGATTTTATGGGGCCATGGGTTCCTTAACCTAGTTTGACATACTTTGCTGCCTGAATGCGTTCATAACATGTGCTAATAACTTTATTAGTGAATGCTTGATCATTAAGGGACCTAAGCAAAGATCACTAAAGTAAGGAAGGATTCTACATTGACCCCAAATAAATTCTAAATTTATGGTTATAACATTTGCCTTCCAGAATAGTATTGGCAAGTACACATTTCCAGACAGACAGGCAGAAAGACAGACACACACACACATATGCACACACAAACATTCATATAGTCTTCATGATAAATGACCTGTATGTTCATATGGAGTGGTCAAGAAATTTATAGGCAAATGTAAGCAAATAAATACAATATATTGAGAGTTTAAAATGGGGGCTAAAGTCACTCTAGATTCAAAACAGTTTTAAATTAAAGGGAATAATACAGATATGTATTTAAAAATAAATGAAAAAATTAAAGATTCCAAAGAGAGCAGCATATGCAAAAGCATAACATTTTTGGAGATACTGTTAACTTCTTAGTGTTGGGATCTGTGCAGTAAGCTGCTCCAGGATAGGAGGCTCCTGAAAATCAAAGGCTATTGTGAAAATTCCATGTGCTTGCTTCAGAATCCCCCTTATTTATAAAGTTACTCATTACTATAGTGCAAGGCAAGAAATGTGCTTTAGAAAAAACTTCTAGGTGCATTAATGGAGAATGCACTGCAAATCTGAACAGTGATCCTAATTAGTCTTATCAAGAAAAACCAGGAGTCAGAAATTAGGGTGACAACCTGGTAGATCAGAGAACAGGAAGCAGCTGCCTGTCACTCCCTACCTGTCTTGTTTCTCCATCCAAAAGACCGAGAGCCTGTCTCCAGCCCACCGTATCACTTCCTTTTTCTTCCTCCAGAGTTCTGGGATTAAAGACCTGAACCAACACCAAGAGCTTCTATGGTTAACTAGTGGTTAACTCTGATCTCCAGGCAAGCTTTATTTGTCAGAACACAAACAAAATATCTCGCAACATGAATCTATTGAGAGAACATAAGTTTACTCAAATTCAAGAAACCAACATCCTAAAAGTTGATGGTAAATATGCTAGCTTCAGGGACTTCTCTGGAAAATTTCATCTGCTATAGTACATGTCAGTGAGTGCCTGGGTCTGTGCATATGTCCAGAGAGAAAAATGCATAAGGCATAATAAATATCAGGGGTTGTTTCTCCCTACATCTAAGCTTAGAATTTAAGCATTTCTGCTTGCCTCTCGTTGCAAAGAGCAGGCAAGTGAGATTTAAAAAAAAAGGAGGAATGAAAGAAGAAACTTTCCAAAAAATAAAGCAAAGGCAAGAATATTCTTCATATTTGAATTATACAAACAAAAATATCTCCAATTATGACAATTCCTGAAATAAAGCAGAGTGCCAAATTGCTTATGAACAAAGGTCAAATAATATCCTCTGCAAAAAAGAGATAAACACAAAAAGAGATTAAAACAAAACAAAACAAAAAAATAACAGGAGTGTCTCTTCATACCTAGAAACCAACAAGGATCCCTTCCTGCTATTCCTCTGGTCACACATTCCACAGCCACTCCTTCATGAACTTCAAGCCCCAGTCAAGGTAAGTGAACCTGCCCCTGCTCTCACCCAGAACTTGCTTCCTTTGTAGCCATCTCACGTGCTGATCATCAAAGCTAATCAATGCCATTGTGGTACTTCTAGCCCAAGGCCTGTAAGTGATCCTATTCTTTCCTCAAGCATGACCTTCTCTGCCACTGAACTCACAAAACAACCTGCTTCCCATCTTTCCTCCAGCCCTAAGCCCGGTAATAACTCCATCCCTGTACTGTCCACTCAACATCTGTTCTGCCTTGTATCCCCAGGCCTGCACTTACCCTTGACCCCTACACTCTCTTCTTCCATTCCTATAATTCACAGACTCTCTACACAGGTTGTTTGGCCACAGCTCTGGACTTGGTGCAAAATTCTACAACTGTCTTGGATGTCCTTGGACGTCAGTCTCATTTCTGGTCCTTCTAGTCTTCCTCAGCCCACCATCCCACTTTGATATTCTGTAATAGTAGGTTAAAACTCATCGAAAAAAACCAAAAAAACAAAAACAACAACAACAACAACAAAAAACCCAAAAAATCCAACATCCCAAGTCTAGATGTAGGTGTCATACCACATGATAAAGAAAAATAATGTTCTTCCTAAATAATCATCAATTCAATAGTGATTTTCCATAAGAACAACTTACATTAAATTCAAGAAATATAATTTAGAAGAAAATTTATGAACATGTTTAATGAATTTGGGGTATGAAATAAAACACACATGCATAATTGGATAGATATAAATAGGACAGGAATAAAATGAATGAAGTCCAAGAAATCAGTAACAGTTAGGAAGACAATTCAGAAGGTGTAAGTGGAAGTCAGTAAAGAGAAATACAAAAGAAAACCCAAACTGAAATGAAGCAGGAAGTGAAAAATTCAAAACATCTAATAAAACCTTAGTGTGAAGTCTCAATAGTGGAATGGATCAAGAAGAAAATAGAATTAAAGGGCTTGTTGCTAAAGCAGAGGAACTGGATCACTCAATCAAAGAAATGATACATTTCAAGGCATATAAATTACAAAAAGTTTAAATCCAAGATTTATGGGATTAGATGAAGGAGAACATTTATGGGTGAAAGGCATAGTTAACATAGTCAATAAAATCACAGAAGAAATTTTTAAACTATAGAGAAAGAAATGTGAGTGTAAATATAAAAGGTCCATAGAACATGAGATATAAATGATCAGCAACAAAACCCCACACTCCATAGTCTGTACATAGTGATTAAAGAAAGGAAATTGAAAACTGTGAGAATATGGAGAAGACACACATAATGGCAGACCCAAAAGAATAAGAGCTTATTATTTTATAGAAATGCCCAAATCAAATGGTATACAAAGTTGTATTCTGATTTTTGAATCACAATTTCCAGCATAAACTATTATATCTTGAAAAGCTATCAATGAAAATTGAAGGAGAAGTAACTTTCTATGATTAAAATCAAAACTAAAACCAAACCAAAATAAAACACTAAAGGACTAAGCAATCAACTATTAACCAAGCAATAAACGGGAAGAAATACTTTGGATTAAATAAAACCTTAAACATACTTAAGAGGCCACATGGGCAAATTAGTCAGTAAAAAGATAATTTCTCAAGCAATGATTAAGAAAACACTGAAATATCAACAAAATGACAAAACTAATATGTATCTCTCAATCATAAATTAAATATTAATGGTTTCAAGTCCTCGGTCAAAAGACATGTACTATCAGGTTCAATTAGGAATCAAGATCCACCTTTTTTGTTGTGTCTAAGAAATATATCTCACCTTCAAAGGTAGACAGCACTCAAGGATAAAAGGATGTAAAAGGTACTCAAAGAGAAAGAAACTATAAAATAAGTTGACAAAATGGAAGTAATATCAAATAATAAAGATTCAAACTAAAATGAGTGAGGATAAATAAAGTCACCTCATTCTCTCTGAATGAGAATTCACCAAGAAGATATATGTCTAAGCATATATTCATCAAATTCAGGTTCATTAAATTTCATTAAACACGTTTTAGTAGATATAAAGACGTAGATTAATTCCAATGCAATAATAGTGAGATATTTTAGTATCTATCATCAATAGAGTGGTCATTTGGACAAACAATAAGCAGAGAAGTACTGGAGTTAAATGAAAACATAAATAAAACAGAGTTAGCAGATATCTAAAGAGTAGTCCACTCAAACACTAAAAAATGTACATTCCAGTCAGCAGGCTATAAAGCATTTAACAAATACATTAAGCCTCCCTAAATACAAACAACACACTCGGTGGTGCAAAGGTAGACAAGAACATGTAAAAAAGACCTATAATAAGTAAGCAAACTCATGGGGATTGAACAATACACCACTGAAAAATAAGAAATGACTGAAGGAACTAAGAAAAATTTCCTAGAGTTGAGAGGGAAACCACACTATAAAGAGGAATATTTATAGCTATCTTAAAATATCCCTGATGAACATCAATGCACAATATCCCTGATGAACATCGATGCAAAAATACTCAATAAAATACTGGCAAACCGAATTCAAGAATACATCAGAGAAATCATCCACCATGACCAAGTGGGCTTCATCCCTGGAATGCAGGGATGGTTTAACATATGAAAATCTATCAACGTGATCCACCATATAAACAAACTGAAAAAGAAAATCCATATGATTATCTTCCTAGATGCTGAAAAAGCCTTCGACAAAATTCAACACCCTTTCATGATAAAGGTCTTGGAGAGATCAGGGATAACAGGAACATACGTAAACATAATAAGAGCAATATACAGCAAACCAACTGCCAACATCAAACTGAATGGAGAGAAACTTAAGCCAATTCCTCTAAAATCAGGAACAAGACCAGGCTGCCCTCTCCATATCTCTTCAATATCGTACTAGACGTTCTAGCTAATGCTATAAGACAACAAAAGGAGATCAAGGGGAACCAAATTGGAAAGGAAGAAGTCAAACTGTCTCTATTTGCAGATGATATAATAGTTTAATAAGCGACCCAATAAACTCTATCAGGGAACTCCTACAGCTGAAAAATACCTTCAGCAAACCAGCAGGATACAAGATAAATTCAAAAAAAGCCCTACTTTTTTCAGACGACAAAGAGACAGAGAAAGAAATCAGAGAAACATCACCCTTTACAATAACCACAAGCAACATAAAGCATCTTGGTGTAATGCTTACCAAACAAGTAAAAGACCTATATAATAAGAACATTGTGGCTCTAAAGAAAGAAATTAAAGAAGATACCAGAAAATGGAAAGATCTCCCATGCTCTTGGATAGGTAGGATAAACATAGAAAAATGGCAATCTTGCCAAAAGCAATCTACAGATTCAATGCAATCCCCATTAAAATCACACCACAATTCTTCACTGATCTTGAAAGGATAACAATCAACTTTATATGGAAAAACAAAAGACCAGGATAGCCAAAACAACCCTATACAATAAAAGAACTTCAGGAGGCATCACCATTCCTGCCTTTAAGCTCTACTGCAGAGCAATAGTTCTGAAAACAGCCTGGTATTGGCATAAAAATAGACAGGTAGACAAATGGAATCGAATTGAAAACCCTGACATTAACCCACACCCCTATGAATACCTGATTTTTGACAAAACAGCTAAAATTATACAATGGGGCTAGGATAGCATCTTCAACAAATGATGCTGGCACAATTGGATGAGGATGTGTAGAAGACTGCAGATAGACCCATGTCTTTCGCCATGCACAAAACCCAAGTCCAAATGGATCAAAGACCTCAACCTTAATCCAGCCACACTGAATCTCTTCAAAGAGAAAGTAGGAGGTACCCTTGAACAAATTGGTATAGGAGACCACTTCCTGAACATAACTCCAGTAGCACAGACACTGAGAGAAACAATTAATAAATGGGACCTCTTTGAAATTAGAAGCTTCTGTAAGGCAAAGAACATAGTCGACAACACCAATCAGCAGGACACAGATTGGGAAAAGATTTTCACCAATCCTATATCTGACAAAGGGCTCTTGTCCAAAATATACAAAGAACTCAAGAAACTAGTCAACAAAACACCAAATAACCCTATTTAAAAATGGGGTACAGAAATGAAGAAAGAATTCTCAATAGAGAAAATCAAAAAGGCTAAAAGACACTTAAGAAACTTCTCCATGGAGCCCTCAACTAATGCCTGTTGAAAACAGGATCAAACACCCATACATAAACACTGAGTCGAACTAGAACCCAGATGCAGATGGAGAGGACAAGACCATGCAGCAGAAACACATAGAGACAGCTTACCTGAACAAGGAGGAGCTAACGGCCACTAGACTGATAGCTGGGCAGCCAGCATGGGACTGACTCAGGCCCACCTGTATATGGGTCTCAGCCAGAAGGACTGAGCAGTCTAAGAGACCTCAGAGAGTGGAGCCAGGATGTATCCCTGGTGCACAAAAGGACTTTGCGAACATATCACCCATGGAGGGATAACTGCCTTAATCTAGATACAGGAGAGAAGCCCTAGTCCCTACTTCACATGACTGTCAGATCTACATGACCCCAACTGGATGGCATTCCCCTACATATGGAATTGGGGTGGGGGGATGGGAGGGGAGGGTGTTTAGAGTGCATGTGAGAGGGCATAGAGGGTAAAAGGGAGGGAAGGAGGGAGGAAAGGATGGGGGGAGGTAGGGAGGGAAGGAGGGAGAGGGAACTGGGATCGACATGTAAAATAATAAATTAAATTAAAAAAAAATGATTTGACTCCAAAATTTAAGTTGAAGGACAAGTTACTGGGGAAAAGCATTTCTATTTTTGTTTCCACAGAAAATGAAAAGATGTGGATTCCTTCCAGACTAATGTGGTTTGATCACACCAGACTGCCTGAAACAGAGTACACGTGATCCTACATTCAAAACAGCTGGACAAAACAGCCCTCAGACTACAGCCAGGATATCTGAATCTTCTTCGAATCTCCCATGACAGCTCCCCTTACCAGCAGGAAGTAGTTTGGAAAGAATGACGCCCAAATTCCCAAATATTGTGTATAAATGTTTGTTTTCATTTAATTGGACTTTGTTATATAAAATGAAATAAAATAATAATAATAATAAAAAATAAGAAAAGTGAAACAAAAAGCACAAAAATACCATTAAATTCATTTTGTGTTGAAGAAATACTTGGGCATCAGTCCTGGAGTGTGCTTGATATACCAATTGACACTCCATTGCAGAAATATTGTTTTCTCTTTGTCATTAGTTATTAATTAAAAATAGCCTGTTGGTTATGAGTAGGACCACATTAAAAAAAAAAAAGAAAGAAAGAAAGAAAGTGCTACACATCCTTAGCTATCAGGGAAATGCAAATCAAAACTGAAAATCAAAACAACTTTGAGATACCATCTTACTCCTGCCAGAATGGCTAAAATAAGAAACACCAATGATGACTCATGTTGGAGAGGATGTGGAGAAAGGGGAAAACTCTTCCACTGCTGGTGGGAGTGCAAACTCATACAGCTATTTTGGAGATCAGTATGGGGGATCCTCAGGAAAATGGGAATTAGTTTACCAAAGGAACCGGCAATCACCCTCTTATGCATATACCCAAATGATCCACATCCATGCAACAAAGACCTCTGTTCAACTATGTTCATAGCAGCACTATGTGTAATAGCAAGAACCTGGGAGCAACCTAGATGCCCTCAATTACAGAATAGTTAATGAAGATGTGGCACTCTACACAATGGAATACTACTCTGCAGAAAAAAGTAATGGTATCTTGAAATTCGCAGGCAAGTGGATGGCACTTGAAGAAACCATCCTGAATGAGGTATCCCTATCACCAAAAGAGGAACAAAGTATGTACTCACTCATATATGGATTTTAGACCTAGATCAAAGGATCACCAGCCTATAATTCACACCACCAGAGGAACTAGGATACAAGGTGTAGTCTAACAGATTCATATAAAGTCCCTCACAGAACCAGGAAGGGACAAGTCCCCCAAAGCACAGGGGAAGTGGGGGGCAGCGAATGGAGACAGAAGCAGGAGATAATGAGGGGGAGGAAAGGAAAACACATTTGACCAGGAAGATTGAGCCTGATGAGGAATAGAAGACAGGAAAGGAGAGAGAGAGAAAGAGAGAGAGAGAGAGAGAGAGAGAGAGAGAGAGAGAGCATAAAAGAGGGAGCCAATATTAGTTTGAAGATAAAATTGAACACAAAGAAAGTCTAGCAAACTACAAGACTGCTGCCAACTAACAATTTGAGCTTCAGTGGAAAGGCTACCATAAATCCCCTTCCTGGAGAGTGAGATCAACTAACTTATCCATGGAGCCCTCAACTAATGCCTGTTGGAAACAGGAGCAAACACCCATACATAAACACTGAGTCGAACTAGATCCCAGATGCATTTGGAGAGGACAAGACCAGGTGGCAGAAACACATAGAGACAGCTTACCTGCACAAGGAGGAGCTAACGGGCCACCAGACTTATAGCTGGGAAGCCAGCATGGGACTTTCTCAAGCCCCCCTGAATATGGGTCTCAGCCAGAAGGACTGAGCAGTCTAAGGGACCTCAGAGAGTGGAGCCAGGATGTATCCCTGTTGAACAAAAGGACTTTGGGAACACATCCCCCCATGGAGGGATATCTGCCTTAATCTAGATACAGGAGAGAAGCCCTAGTCCCTACTTCACAGGACATGTCAGATCTACATGACCCCAACTGGATGGCATTCCCCTACATATGGAATTGGGGTGGGGGGATGTGAGGGGAGGGTTGTTAGAGTGCATGTGAGAGGGTAGAGAGGGTAAAAGGGAGAGGGAACTGGGATCGACATGTAAAATAATTAATTAAATAAAAAAATGCTTTGACTCCAAAATTTAAGTTGAAGGACAAGTTACTGGGGAAAAGGATTTCTATTTTTGTTTCCACAGAAAATGAAAAGATGTGGATTCCTTCCAGACTAATGTGGTTTGATCAAGCCAGACTGCCTGAAACAGAGTACCAAGTGATTCTGCATTCAATACAGCTGGACAAAGCAGTCTTACAGATTACAGCCAGGATTTCTGTATCTTCTTTGAATCCCCCATGACAGCGCCCCTTACCAGCAGGAAGTAGTTTGGAAAGAACAGCGCCCAAATTCCCAAATATTGTCTATAAAAGTTTGTTTTCATTTAAATGGACTTAGTTTTATAAAATAAAAAAAAATTGTTGCGGTCTCAAACAAAAAGCTGATTTTTAAGACCTTGGTTAAACAAGAATATGCCAAGATCCAAAGTAGTAGATGGGGATATATTGCAAATATCAGATCAAGTAATGAAATATAAACAAACACACAAAACCAAAGAACAAACCAATAAAGCAGATTTAGTTGTTTCAAAAGATAAACACGATTGATAAATCATTATTAGCCCAATTGCAAAAAATAAAGAGATGAAACATATCTTAATAAAATTAGAGATGAAAATGATGACATTGCAAGAGATACCAATGGAACTAAGGAAGCCATAAAGACAAACCATCTAAAAGAAATGGATGAATTCCTACATGAATATATGCTACCAAAATTAAACAGAGAAACATTAAACAGTCTAAACATATTTCTAATCAGCATCGAGACAGAAACTGCAATACAAATTATCTATCTCAAAAAATACTTCAAAATCAGAAGAATAACTGCAAGAGTCTACCAAACCTTCGAAGAACTAACATAAATTTATTCAAACTATTCTGTAAATAGAAAAATAAGGAATGCTGCCAAACTCTTTTTATGAAGTAAGAATAATCTTTTTTTTTTAATTTTATTTAATTTTATATAACAGTCCAATTAAATGAAAACAAACATTTATACACAATATTTGGGGATTTGGGCGTCGTTCTTTCCAAACTACTTCCTGCTGGTAAGGGGCGCTGTCTTGGGGGATTCGAAGAAGATTCAGATATCCTGGCTGTAGTCTGTAGGGCTGTTTTGTCCAGCTGTTTTGAATGTAGGATCAGCTTGTACTCTGTTTCAGGCGATCTGGCGTGATCAAACCACATTGGTCTGGAAGGAATCCACATCTTTTCTAATTGAACACAAAGAAAGGTCGAGAGAACTATAAGACTGCTCCCAACTAACAAGTTGAGCTTCCGTGGAAAGGTTACCATAAATGCCCTTCCCGGAGATTGAGATCAACAACTAACTTCTCCATGGAGCCCTCAACTAATGCCTGTTGAAAACAGTATCAAACACCCATACATAAACACTGAGTCGAACTAGAACCCAGATGGAGAGGACAAGACCATGCAGCAGAATCACATACAGACAGCTTACCTGCACAAGGAGGAGCTAATGGGCAACTAGACTGATAGCTGGGTAGCCAGCATGGGACTGACTCAGGCCCCCCCTGATTATGGGTCTCAGCCAGAAGGACTGAGCAGTCTAAGAGACCTCAGACAGTGGAGCAAGGATGTATCCCTGGTGCACAAAAGAACTTTGCAAACATATCCCCCTTAATCTAGAGACAGGAGAGAAGCCCTAGTCCCTACTTCACAGGACCTGTCAGATCTACATGACCCCAACTGGATGGCATTCCCCTACATATGGAATTGGGGTGGGGAGATGGGAGGAGAGGGTGTTTAGAGTGCATGGGAGAGGGCAGAGAGGGTAAAAACAGAGGGAAGGAGGAGGGAGGGCTGAGGGGGGAGGGAGGGAGAGGGAACTGGGATCGACATGTAAAATAATATATTAAACTAAAAAAAAATGCTTTGACTCCAAAATTTAAGTTGAAGGACAAGTTACTGGGGAAAAGGATTTCTATTTTTGTTTCCACAGAAGTAAGAATAATCTTAACACCAAAGGCAAAGATACAAAAAAAAAAAAAAAAAAAACAAAAACAAAAACAAAAAGTTACAGACTTATCTCCCTGACAAACATAAATATAAAAAATATCCAGAAAGTACTAGGAAACCTAATTGACTATTACATCAAACTGATAATCCTCTGTGACAAACTTGGCTTCATTAAATAAATACAGGGTTGACTTAACACATATAAAGCAATAAGTGCTATCCATTACACAAATAGACTCAAGGATGAAAATTACATGGCCATTTCAATTTAAGAAGAAAAAAAATTCTCTGACAAAAATCCAACCCCCATCATGACAAAATTTATGGAAAGAGTATCAACGGAAGGAACATTCCTGAATACAATAAACCCACAACCAACATCATGCTAAATTAAAAACAATGCAGAATTTCAATACTGGCATGTCCACACTCTCCATTCTTATTCCGTATAATTCTTGAGGAAAACTAGGGAGTGGGTATTGAAAAGCTGCCTTAAGAAAATGGGGATACTAGGACACAGGTAATAAGAAAGCAAGGAGAGAAATACGTAGGATGGAATGAGAAGATGGGAGGTTTAGGAGCTTAGAGTGTGTAGAGTGAAACAAGCTGGAACTGAACTGAAAGCATCGTCCAGGTGGTTAAGCCATTAGAGTGTCAGGAGGTAATATTTGGGTTCCTGGGGTTGAAGAACACATCACTGGTATTACTCAGATATTAATCTTACAAAAGAAAATAAAATCACATGACTGGCAACATGTGACCTTATATGCAATTGTGTCACAACTGTTGTGTTGTAACCTCTGATTGGATTTGAGTGCTGCTTTATAGGAGGGAACCCCATCCCTATACTGTGAGTTTGGATATCAACCTATTTCAAAGATGGTTATAGAACAAAGTGAGAAATTTACAATTGTTGTTTAATTAAACTGAAAAAGAATCAAAATTCTTAAAAACCTCTGTTTATAACAACAGACAGAATCTACTCTAAGTTTTAATCAGATAATTTATTTTTGAAGTGTATGATTATGAGCTCAGATTCACGGCTACCCAAGATGCTGAGAATATGTAACTGGAGAGGGCTCTGCCCTATGTAAGACTAAGACATTTATACCACAATCTCAAAGGTTCAGAGAACATTGTGAAAGAGGTACTGGGAAGTAGGTAAGATCTAGAAGACAGGGTGAAGGGCTTTGGGATGTCAAATTCTAGACTAGATAAAAACACTGCAGTTGTGGACTGGTAACAGCTGCAGGTGTTTACACTGGGCATACATATGACTGGCTCTGACAATAGTCAGTAATGGAAGGGAGAGGCTGGAAGGCTCCTACTGATTACTGGTAAACTATTGGCCATTTAGCAGGATTGGAGAGGGAACCATGGTCTTCAGTTTTGTACTCATGGCCAAGGAATAAAAGCAAATATGAGGGAGGCTGCTGAGACAGGTCAATTGACTAAATGGATGAAGCCTTGAAGATTAGTCTTAAAGCAACACTCGGGGGGGGGGGGGGAAGCAAAATTTAAGATATAGCAAGAGGTAATTAGAAATATATTATACTTGTTAGTAGGAAACATTGCATTGATTTGTCCTTAATGAAATGTTAATGATATAGATTCTCCAGAGTTCTTGATTTAAAATTTTGTGGACTTCTAGGCTTTGCAAAGATTTTCACAAATTTATCAAACCATTGGCAGAGTAAAGTGACTGAGGACTTTCAAGATGCTAATGGTGTTCTTAACAAAGACTTCAAAATAGATGAACTCAAAAGACAAGTTAATTAACACATGCCAATGAAACTAATAGGAAAATTATTGGTGTATGTGTAGCTATGTGTGAGAGAGTGTATAATATGGAAACTGAAGTTGAAAGCAATAATCAAGGAATTCAGGGGCCCTCTTGTTAGTTAAGAATTTTCCAGGAATATAGCTGAATTAAATACATATCCCAGGTTACTAGACATCCTTATAAATCTCTTAAAAGTCAAAAAGTTCAGGACAAGGATTTCCATGTCTGGAGATTTGAGTGTTTATATTTTTAAAAAGTGACCTATTGTATGAGATACGCTACACTATCCACACTCATTAGGGAGTGGTGAGTAAATCAGAGCAACACACTTTTGTAACAAGATGTTTAGGTGCTAAGTAAATTAGTATCATGTGTCAGCTTCTCTGCTTACTACAGTATGGAAAAGAAAGTCACCTGGGCACGTGACATACATTCAAAAGACTACTTGGCAATCACATGGATAGCTAGCATAAGTGGTATAATCTAATATAGATACAAAACCACCATGGCTTGTGTATCTAATGTGATATAATGAGACCCCAAGCCCCCAAATTTCATTTGCTAGCTTTTTAGAGTATGGCTTTCTCTTAACCTGCTTATGGGAGAGAGCATGAGGATATCAGTGACTTTGACATGATGGGTTCAGGACTGTCTATCCTCTCAGAGAAAATGGGAAGAGCAAGTGTTCAAAGAAGTTGAGAAGATGGTATTACCAAGTTAGGAAACAAGACAAAGGAAATTGAAACATTTAGTACCTAGTTAGGAAGTAACTAGACAAAAGAAGTAGAGAACATGGTGTTACATAGTTAGAAAGTAACCAGACAAGGGAAGCTGAGAAAATGGAGTTACCTAGTTTGGAAGTAAACAGACAAAGGAAACTGATATTACCTCAAGAGTTCTACTAAATCTGCTTTCAACTAAGAATAGCCTGGGCTATTTCTGATATATTGATTCTAAGCCTTTTTCCCCTTTTGGTTGCTACTATTGGAGTAAGATACTTTGTCAGGCAATTAATCAGAGATTCACAGGTATCTCACAGTTGCTGTTACCTAGTGTCTTTATCCAAAGGCATGGCTAAGTCACAGCCAGATGGGTTTCATAACCCAACCTTGACACATAATATATGGCTAGTTAATTTTGAGTGGAGGAGAAAATGAATCCTGGGCATTTAATTAATATCAACAGTTATGATTTGTAGCAGAGTAGTAGTTAAATGTCAGCATCTAGAGTCGCTGTAGATAGGAAGTATATAAACATATCAATTTTATTTAAAATTAATCTTTATTTAAATTAAAAACAATCTTATTTTACATACCAATCCCAGGTTACTCTCCCTTGTGTCCTCCAAATATCACCCACCATTCCCCATCCCAACCCCACCCACTGGTCAGGGAGAGTGAGGTTCCCATGGGGGATCATCAAACTCTGTCACATCATTTGGGGCAGGATCTAGGCCCTCCCCATGTATCTAGTCTGAGAGAGTATTCTTCCATAGGGAATGAGCTCCTAAAGCCCATTTGTGCACTAGGGATAAATATTGCTTCCACTGCCAGAGGCCCCATAGACTGTCCAAGCCACCCACCTGTCACCCATGTTCAGGGGTCCTGATTCTGTCTTATGCTTGTTCCCCAGCTGTCAGTCTGAGGTCCCTAAGCTCCCATTTGCTTAGGTCAGCTGTTTCTGTGGATTTCCCCAGCATGGTCTTGATCCCTTTGCTCATCACTCCTCCCTCTCTACAACTGGACTCCAGGAGTTCAGCTCAGTATGAAGCTGTGAATCTCTGCTTCTGATTCCATCAGCTACTGGATGAAGGCTCTGATGGAATTTAAGGTAGTCATCAATCTCATTATAGGGGAAAGGTATTTAAGGTAGTCTCTTCAGTATTGCTTGGATTCTTAGTTGGGGTCATCCTTGTGGATTCTTGGAGATTTTCCTGGTGCTAGATTTCTTGTTAAGCACATAACTGCTGCCTCTATTTACATATCTCTTTCCTTGTTCTCCTCTGTTCTTACCCCAACTTCGATTTGCCAGTATTTTATTGTTCATTAGGGAGATTGGTCTGTATGTCTCTTTCTTAGTTGTATCTTTGTGTGGTTTGGGTACCAAGGTAATTGTAGCCTCATAAAAAGAGCTTGACAATACCCCTCCTACTTCTATTGTGTGGAACAATTTGAGGACTATTGGTATTTCTAATAGAGTTTTGCACTGAAACCACCTGACCCTGAGGTCGTTTGTTTGCTTTTTGTTTGTTTGTTTGCTTTTTTTTTGGTTGGGAGACTTTTGATGACTGCTTCTGTTTCATTAGGGCTTATAAGTCTATTTAAGTTGCTTATCTGTTCTTGATTAAATTTTGGTAAGTGAAAGCTATCCAGAAAATTATCCATTTCTTTTAAATTTTCCAATTTTGTGGAGTACAGGTTTTCAAAGTATGACCTAATGATTCTCTGGATTTCCTCAGTGTCCATTTTTATGTCTCCCTCTTTGTTTCTGATGTTGTTAATTTGCATTGTTTTCTTTGTTTCCACTTTATTGATTTCAGCTTTCAATTTGATTATTTTCTGGCATCTATTCCTCCCGGGTGAGTTTGGTTCTTTTTCTTCTAGAGCTTTCAGGTGTGCTGTTAAGTCTCTAGTGTGACTATTCCACAGTTTCTTTATGAGGGTTATGGAGTTTCCTCTTAGTACTGCTTTCACTGTGTCCCATAAGTTTGGGTATGTTGTGCCTTCATTTTCATTGAATTCTAGGAAGTCTTTAGTTTCTTTATTTCTTCCTTGACCCAGGAGTGATGTAATTAAGCATTGTTCAATTTCCATGAGTTTGTAGGGCTTATGCAATTTGTATTGTTGTTGAATTCTAACTTTAAACTATGGTGATCCAATAAGATACGGGGGTTATTCCAATTTTTTTTTTTTTTTTTGTATCTGTTCAGGTTTGCTCTGTTGCTGAGTATGTGGTTGATTTTAGAAAATGTGTAAAGAAGGTATATTCTTTTGTGTTTGAATGAAATGTTCTATACATGTCTGTTAAATCCAATTGGGTCATAACTTCTGTTAGTTCCTTTGTTAAGTTTCTGTCTGGTAGTCCTGTCCAGTGGTGAGAATGAGCTGTTGAAATCTCCCACTATAACTGTGTGGGGTTTTATGTGTGATTTAAATTTTAGTAATGTTCTTTTATGAATGTGGGTGGGTGACTTTGAATCTGGGGCATAGATGTTCAGAACTGAGACTTAATCTTGATGGACTTTTACTGTGATGAGTATGAAATTACTTTCTTCATCTTTGTTGATTAATTTTAGTTTGAATTCTAATTTGTTAGTTATTAGGATATCTACACCAGCTTGTTTCTAAGGTCCATTTGATTGGAAAATCTTTTCCCAACACTTTACTCTGAGGTAACGTCTGTCTTTGAAGTTGAGGTATATTTCTTGTATGCATCAGGAGGATGGATTCTGTCTTTATATCCACTCTGTCAGCCTGTCTTTTTATAGGTGAATTATGGCCATTGATATTAAGGAATACTAATAACCATATCAGTTGTTGATTCTTGTTAGTTTTGGATTTGTTGTTGTTGGTGGTACTGTGTGTGTGTTTCCTCCCCCCCCTTTTTTTTTGCTTTTGGTAATGTGGGATTAAATATTGCTTATGTTTTTGTTAGTATAGCTAACTTCCTTGGGTCACAATTTTTCTTCCAGTACTTTATGTAGGGCTGAGTTTGTGGATATGTATTGTTTAAATCTTGTTTGGTCATGGAATATCTTGTTTTCTCCATCTGTAGTAATTGAAAGGTTTGCTGGGTATAGTAGTCTGGGCTGGCATCCATGGTCTCTTAGTGTTTGTAGAAAATCTATCTAGGATTATCTGGTTTTTAGAGTTTCCACTGAGAAGTCTGAGAAGTCAGGTGTAATTCTGATAGGTCTGCCTTTGTATGTTGTTATTTGACCTTTTTCTTTGCAGCTCTTAATATTCCTTCTTTATTCTGTATCTTTGGTGTTTTGACTATTATGTGGAGAGGGTTTTTTTTTTTTTTTTTGGTCCATCTTCTTCGGCGCTCTGTAAGCTTCTCGTACTTTCTTTTTCTTTAATTTTTTTAAATTTAAATTTGAAACAAGCTTGTTTTACATGCCAATCCCAGTTCCATCACCCCCTTCCTCCCCTGTCTCCTCCCTGATCCCCACCCCATCCTCTTTCTGCTCCCCAGGGAGGGTAAGGCCTTCCATAGGGGAGCTTCCAAGTCTGTTATAACATTTGGAGCAGGGCCCAGGCCCTTCCTAATGTGTTTAGGGTGAGAGAGTATCCCTCTGTGTGGAACGGGCTCCCAAAGTCTATTAGTATATTAAGGATGAATACTAGTACACTAACAGAGGCCCCATAGACTGCCCAGTCCTCCTAACTAACACCCATTCAGGGGATCTGGGTAGGTGCTATGCTGATTTCCCAGCTATCAGACTGGAGTTCATGAGCTCTGCCTTATTCAGGTCAGCTGTTTCTGTGGGTTTCTCCACCATGGTCTTAACCTCTTTGCTTATCACTCCTCCCTCTCTGCAGCTGGATTCCATGAGTTTGGCTCAGTGTTTAGCTGTGGGTGTCTGCTTCTTCTTCCATCAGCTACTGGATGAAGGCTCTAGGATGGCATATAAAGTAGTCATCAATCTCATTATTGGGGAAGGGCATTTAAGGTATCCTTTCCATTATTACTTAGATTGTTAGTCACAACCATCCTTGTAGATCTCTGAACATTTTCCTAGTACCAGGTTTCTCTTTATACCTATAATGGCTCCCTCTATTATGGTATCACTTTTCTTGCTCCTCTCTGTTCTTCCCCCAACTCAATCTTCCTGCTCCTTCCTGTCCTCTTGTCCCTCTTCTTCTCCCCTTCTCTTTCTTCTAACTTCATCTCCCCCTTCCCTCATGCTCCCAATTTGCTCCGGAGATCTTCTCCTTTCCCTTTTTCAAGGGGAGCATGTAGGTCTTTCTTAGGGTCCTCCTTGTTTCTTAGCTTTCCTTGTGGTGTGGATTGTAGGTTGATGATCCTTTGCTCTGTGTCTAAAATCTATATGTGAGTGAATACATATCATGTTTGCTTTTTTGTGACTGGATTACCTCACTCAGGATGGTTTCTCGTATTTCCATCCATTTGCTTGTGAAGTTCAAGATTCCATTGTTTTTTGTTTTTTTCCCCGCTGAGTAGTACTCCATTGTGTAAATGTATATTTGCTGCTCTTAATATTCTTTCTTTTTTCTGTATGTTTGATATTTTGGTTATGTAGTGAGGGACTTTTTTTTGTGTGTGGTCCACTCTACTTAGTGTTCTGTAAGCTTCTTGTTCTTTCATTGGTATGTCATTTTTTAGGTTGGGAAAGTTTCTTCTATGATTTTGTTGAATATGTTTTCTGCACCTTTGAGGTGGGTTTCTTCACTTCTTCTATACCTATTATTCTTAGGTTTGGTCTTTTTACAGTGTCCCATATTTACTGGATATTTTGTGTCAGGGATTTGTTAGACCTAAGATTTTCTTTGGTCAATGAATCTATTTCTCCGAGTGTACCTTCAACACCTGAGATTCTCTCTTCCATCTCTTGTATTCTTCCAGTTTGCTTGCATCTGTAGTTCCTTGTTATTTACCCAGCTTTTCTATTTCCATCATTCCCTGAGACTGTGTGTGTGTGTGTGTGTGTGTGTGTGTGTGTGTGTGTGTGTGTGTGTGTCTATTTCAGTTTTCAAGCCTTGAACTGTTTGAATTGTTTCTTCTACTTTTTGGGTCTTCCATGTCTTGAAATTTTTGTTTTGTTTTGTTTTTCCATCAATTCCATTTCTCACCACCTCTTTGAGGGTCTGTATCATTGTCATAAAGTCGTTTTTAGGGTTGTTCTCTTCTGTTTCATTTGTGTTGTCACATTCAGGTCTTGCTGGTGTGGTGTTCCTAGACTCCTGTGGCATCATATTGATCTTTCTGTTGTTGACTGTTTGATATACTGTGATCTACCTATCCTTTCTTCCAATGCATACCAGTGGGGTCTCTTTCTCTCCTAGTGTGTACAGGACCAAGGTTCTCTTCTGGTGGGGGCATGCAGGTCTAGTACTCTGATGGCTCTCCCCTTCTAGTGGGTGAAGTTGGGACTAGGATGCTGGCAGAGTCTGGATGGCCTGGTCCACTAGGTTGGGTTACTCTGTGCACTTTCCCTAGATCTTGGGAGGCTCTGAGCAGGGCCCTGGAAGGCAGGCCAGAAACAGGCCTAAGTTCACCTCCTCCCATGGTTGGAGGTGTTACTAGGAAACTGGCAGACTCTGGATGTCCTGGGTCTGCTGAAACAAGCTCCTGCATATGTGCACAGGTGCCAGTAGTCAGGGGGCTCTGAAAGGGGCACTGGTAGGCAGGCTCCTCCTGTGGGTGGAGGCGGGACCAGGATGCTCTCTTGTACTTTCATGGGCATGTTCTTCCTTAGATTGGGAAAATTTTTTTTCTTTGATTTTGTTGAATATGTTTTCTGTGTCTTTGAGCTAGACCTCTTCACCAACTTCTATACCTATTATTTGTAGGTTTGGTCTTTTCATGGTGTTGATGGGAGATGCGATTCTGTAAAAATGTTTCTCATACTGGTTTAGTGAATAAAGCACTGTTGGCCAATAGGAAAGCAAGATAGGCGGGATTAGGAGATGAGGAGGAAAGAGGAAGTAGTAAGTAAGGAGTCAGCATGGAGAGACCCGGGAGACCAGACACCTGCCCCACTCCCCAGTAGGTGAAACCACGTGGAAATACATAGAAATGGGTTAATACTTAAGACAGAGCTAGCTGGTAAGAAACTAGTACCTGGCCAACAGAATTGTATCTAATACAGAGTCTCTGTGTGTTATTTGGGGCTGGCAGCTTGGCGGCAGGACAAGACCAGGCGAAGGGTGGAAAACCTTACTCTTTACATGGTGTCTTATATTTCCTTGATATATTTTGTTAAGATTTGTTGGATTTAACATTTTCTTTGGTTGGTCAGTCTCTTTCCTTTAGTGTATCTTCAACATCTGAGATTCTTCCATCTCTTGCATTCTGTTGTTTATGGTTGCCTCTGTACTTCCTTATCATTTACCTACAGTTTGCAATATATCAATTTTAATAAAAAGCCATTATCTTTTTTCATTTTATTTGTGAACATGTTTATAAACACTCTCATTTTCAAAAGTATTGGATCTAAACATGACTTCCACCCAAGGAACACACAGAACCTTTTCCTAGAACCAGTTACTTTAGGGCCTCTAATGTGTGGGACATACTACAGCATTATGTAAGCAATATGAAGACCAATTCATTTTGAGCTTATTGAAGGAACTCCAAACTTTTAGAAATATAATTACTAAAACCATGGCTTAAATTTAATTGAGTAGTTTTTGTATAGAATTTTGAATAAATACTGTAATTAACAGTAATTAACAGCCACAACAAGAAATACAGATATAAAGTCATGCAGAGATGTAAGATATAGATCAAGAATTTGGATTTCAGTGAAAAGCTTGGCAAGCTATAATAATTATAGAATATATATATATATATATATATATATATATATATATATATATGGCTTAGCTTACTTTTTCTCACAGTGCTATGTTATTGAAAAGATATGCACCCCAGAAAGCACCAGTTGGATCCATTACAAAGTTGGGGATCAGTGAATGCAGGTGACAGAGCCACATAGGCTAATGATAACTTCAAGCAGTTGTCTGTTACAAGCATTCTTTCTCACCAGCCTAGTCCCAGAGCCACATCAGCCCCAAATGAAACACACAGACGCTATATTAGAATAAAACTGTTGTCCAATGGCTTGGGCTTCTTATTGGATAGCTCTGTCTTAATTATTAATCCATTTCTATCAGTCTGTGTATTGCCATGAGGCTGTGGCTTACCTAGTAATGCCCAGTGTGGTGTTACTCCTCTGATAGCATAGCGACTCTGGTGAGCTCACTCTGCCTACTTTTCCCAGAATTCTCCTCTCGTAGCCTTACCTGGTTAATCTGTGCTTTATTCATCAACCAATAGGAGAAATATATAGAATAACATCTCCCATCAGTTTTCTGTGATAAAGCACCTTGACCAAAAGCAACTTGAAGGATGGATTTACTTCATCTTATAGTTCCATATCACAGTCCATCACAGAAAGGACTCAGGGCAGGATTTTAGGGCATGAATCTGGAGGTAGGAACTGATGCAGAGGCTATGAAGGAATGTTGCTTCCTAGCTTGTTTCAATGGCTTACTTAGTTTACTATCCAAGACTACTTTTCCAAGGGTAGCACCATACATAGTGACCTTGCTTTTTCAATATCAATTAATAAAATGCCCTATAGAGAAACCAATAGGACAATCCTATGGCCTGAGTTTTTCTCAACTAAGATTCCTCTTCCCAGATAAATCAGATTAACATAAAAACCAGCCAGCACACTTGACCCCTTGTCAAGTGGGCACACAAACACATCATTACTCATCTAGAACCTTTCTTCTCTTGTCACCAAAATGACATGTTGATAGTAATGCAATAGTACGCAATATTTCAACTTTGAAAAGTTCCACAGTCTTCAAATTTTCAAACACTTTAGAAGTTCAGTCTCTATAAAATACCCAAAGTAGCAAAGTTCAAAGCCTATCTAAATTATTCAAATTTGCTCTAAAATCCCGGTCTCTTAATTGCATCATCCAGGAAAATAGAAAATAAGTAAAATACCTTCTTATTCCAAAAGGTACAAGAGAATAGCCTCAATTAGACCAAAGCAAAACAAAAATTCAACAGTGGAACAAGTTCAGTGCTTGATGTCTAAGACCACCTTATAATTGTCTAGGTTCCAAAGGGCTTGACTGATCTCAATTCCTTGGCTCTGCCATTCACAACACATAGCACTTGTCTCACAGGCTCAGACCAGTTCCACTCTATAGCTGCTGCTATCCTTGGTGTTGTTCCAAAGCACAAGCAGCTCTAAAATCCTGGGGTCTTCATGGCAATTTGGATGAACCTTCACCAGCCTCTCTCCTTGATCCCTTCCATACTGGTGTTCTCACTGCCACTGAGGCTGCTTGTCCACCCAGCAGCACAGAGGTGCTGCTTACAATGACATTATCACATCTTCAAATCTTGTGTCCTTTAGAAAACTTTCACCCATCACATTATGCTGCTAGCATGAGGCACAGCCTTAGCCTCCACTGAACCATAGCTTCTGAATCACTGCTTTTGTGTAATGATTCCAAGGAAACACTTCCTACATTTCACTTCAATAATGATGCTCTCTTATTAATTGTTAACATCACACACAGCCTCAATAGATTCTTGTTTCCCTATGACATTATGTGAGCCAGGTTTCCACCATCTGCATTTCTCTTAAAAGTTTTCTTTTCCAATCTTCTCCACTCCCACTGAGCTTTGAACATCCAATGACTTTTCCAATCCAAAGTTCCAAAGGTTTTTCATAATGTTTCCTAAAAGACACGGTCAGGCCTGTCAACAATAATACCTCATGGTTTGGCACCAGTTTCTGTCTTAGTTGGGGTTTATATAACTGTGATAAAACACCATGACCCAAAGCAACTCTGAGTTTAAAGTCCATCACTGAGGGAAGTCAGGGCAGGCACTTGGAGGCAGGAACTGAAGCAGAAGTCACTAGGAAATGCTGCTTAATGGCTTGGTCATTCTTCTTTCTTATAGCACCCAGAACCACTTGCCTAAGGGTGGCAACATCTATGGTAACTAGACCTTCACATATCTATTATGCACCAAGAAAATGCCCTAAGACTTGACTACTATTAAAGCCCTTGGAAGTGTTTTCTCAATTCAGATTCTTTGTTTTCAGATGACCCTAGCTTATGTTGGGTTGATATAAAATTAGTCAGCATAGTAACAGACTGAAAACTGAGCCTGCTATATTGGGTATACATGGTGAAGGTTTTCTAGGATTCCTATGAAACTAAAAAATTAATATGCCCTGAAACTCTAGGTTTATTGTAGATCTCAATTTAGTGTAAATATGGATTTCTAGCCTATTGGTTCTCTCACTGGCTCCAAGTCCAGCTTGCATAGAAGCCATTAAATGACCTCTGTCAACAGGCCCTAGAGAAATGTAACTCTAGATTTTACTTATTTCATGGGCTTGGGTTTATGGACTGCAGTGCCAATGAAAAACCCTCAGATTTTCCAGCTAAGCATGGCTAGGAAGCCTGCTTAATAGAGGACATGGTAATCTGCCAGACGATTGCTTTTGATCCTTCTTGAGAACTGACTCACGCTACCAAGGGCTTAAAACCTTGCTGTTTATTATTAGCTGTGCACTAGAAAACCTTTCGTTTACAAATCATTTAAATTAGTTTTTCCTCCCACGGGCTGCTGATTAACTCACAGGTTGAGGAGCAAAGTATGGCTGAAGCAGGTTAAAAGACTGCCCTGTGTTACGTGGCAAAGCTGTGGGGGCAGAGCTGGTGTGCCAACAGAAGTCCCAGGAGTGCTGTCAGCCAACTGAGTCAGTGTGTAGCTGAGCACTGCTCCTTTCAGCTCTGTTTGTGATTCCTAAAGCATCCCTCGCCACAGGCACTTTGCAGATCTTCTATTTGGTGTCCACAGCTATGAGTTATCCGTTAGCAAAATGTATCTGAGCTGCAGGGTAAGTAATTGAGTTAGAATTCTTCATCTGACTTTTGAGCCTGGGAAAAACTGGTTTTCTTAAGCTTCCCACAGCCTCCATGTACAACTTTTCTAAAGGCCTGTCAAACCTCTCGAATATTCAAGGAGAGATAGTTTGTACTTGAGTTTGAAAATGTGTTTATTTTTGGCCTTGGCTGACTAGAATAATGGTCTGGGAAATGTGTGCATGAAGACAGTGAATTAAGATAAATGCCCCACATTTGACTCCCACACTGACAACCCACCTTCATAAACTCATATGCCTTCTGAGTTGCTTTTTCCCTCTTTAAATATATAAGGCTACTGAAAAACAGCTGGATAATTTTTTTAATCCATTTTTAATTATTTAGTTGTTTGTAGACCTTATAGTAGAATATGGAGATTTTTAATCAAATAGTTTCAAATAGTTGATAGATGTTGAGAAGACTTGTTTCTGTGGCAGTTGAAGATATTAAGGCTGCTTTTGTCTTGTGTGTGTGTGTGTGTGTGTGTGTAGATTGTTTACTGTTACCCACTTCTCGTGGCCTGGTTTTTGGATGAGATGTGAAATGTCCTGCAGGAAGGCTAATGTACTTGTTAACTTGGCGCCAGATGGTGATGCTTTTGGAAAGTTCATCAGTCCTTTAGGAGATGGAGACATGGTAGGGAAAGAATGTCACTGGTGGTGAGGCTTGACATTTTGTAGCCTGGCCCTAGGTCTGGCTCACTTTGTGCCCATGAATGTGTCAGGCTGTCTCCTCCTACAGCTGCCATGCATTCCTCATCAGGAAATACCATAGCCCTATGAACTGTAAGCAAAAATCAATTCCCCATGTAAGTTGCTTTTGTCAGATATTTTTTCTCACAGCAAGATAAGTAACTAATATACAGGCCTCTATAGTCCTCTAAATTCTCACATTAAAATATGTTCCCTGCGTATTATAGTATGAGGGAGCAATGCCTCTGGGACTAACTAGGTCATGATATAGAGCTCTTAGGGAGTGGGACTAAGGTCCTTATAATAGAAAACACTGGAGATCAGACTCAGACTGAGAAGCAGGCCATTTTTAACCTGGAGTGGGGCCCTCACTAGGTCCCCAAACACTTGTACCCTAAGCTTGAACTGGCAGTATCTAGAAATATTGTCATTGTGTATATGCCTCCCATACACTATTTTGTTAAAGTCCTCCAAACTAACTTGCCCCCCACTATCTATCTATCTATCTATCTATCTATCTATCTATCTATCTATCTATTTGTATGTATATATATGTATGTATGTATGTATGTATTGGGTTCTCCAGGACCAAATTGAAGCAATTTGTCTTTTGTTTCTAGGGCAATCATAATTAACTTCCCTTAGCTTTCTTCTCCACTTATCCTTCCTGGCTGCTTTAAAATATTCTTCCACTTTAGCATCCCACCCAAGCATATCTCCTCTTCTAGCCCCTCTCCTATACTCCAAGATTGTTCTACTCTTTTCTCTCTATTCTGGTTACATGTTCATTACTCTGGGGATTACCTCATGGGGTTTCAGAGAGAAACAATCTGACAAGGCAGCCAGTGCACTCTGCATAAAGAACTTAATTGTTAAACTAATTCCCTCAGAGTTATTTACCTTTCAAAATGGGCTTGTTAACCCAAATGAATCTTTATCTGGTAGAATTTCACACCTGAGAAGATGAAAGGCAACCTATTCAGGCAGTGTGAAAAAGAGACTCAAGGGCAGTCAGTCAGATTCCACCTTTCCCTAGTATTGCAGTTCATACATTTATCCATGATGTTAGATAACTATAAGTGCTGTTAAACCTGTCTCTAATTTTAGAATTATTTTCCTGTAGAATATTAGTCAGTTCAACTAATCTTTAGACAAAACTGATGGAGATTAAATAAGAAACATTTTGATTGTTGGATTTTTGTTCAACGTACTTGTAATCATGCTATTCATAAAGAGGATTATTTATTTGTAGTCTAAGGGGTCTATGACATCCCTCTATGATTGACATGTCACGTACTGATATTTTCTTGAAGTTTACAATATCAGTCACTAGCAAGTTAAAAAAGAAAGTGGATGAGCTGAACTCCTAGAGGGAGGAGTGACAAGCAAAGGGGTCAAGACCAAGCTAGATAAACAGAAACAGTTGACTTGAACAAGGGGAGTTCATGATCCTCAGACTAATAGTTGGGAAACCAGCATTAGACCGACCCAGACTCATTGAACCCCTGAATGTGGGTGTCAGTTAGGGGGCCTGGGCAATCTATGGGACCTCTGGTAGTGGATCTGTATTTGTCCCTAGTATGTAAATGACTTTGGGAGCCCATTCCACATAGAGGGATACTCTCTCAGCCTAGACACATGGGGGGGGTGGTCCCAGGCCCTGCTACAAATGATATTACAGATTTTGAAGCTCCCCCTTGAAGGCTTCACCTTCCCTGGGGGAGCAGAAAGGAGATATAATAGGGGCTTGGTTGGGGGCAAGGGAGGAAGGGAGGGTGAGGGAACTGAGATTGACATGTAAAACAAACTGGTTTCTAATTTAAAAAAGAGGGGGTGACAAAGTGGAGATTGCTTATGTTGTTTAGCAAATGTTTCTTTTTATCCCCTCCCTCTTCTTTTGTGGGTGCAGAGCTAAATTGATGGCATTAACCCCTTGGTGATTTTGATTTTGTAGGAATGGGATATAAAATAATTCTATGTCATAGCTTCTCATAATTTTGATAGAATGGCAAAATAGTTACAAAGAAACTGACCTCGAACTGTCAACTGTGTGGTGATGAGGACATGAATTCTCACTGGAAAAATGCTCCCTATTTCCTTCCTTAACACTTTGCAGTTGGAGTAGATTTCATCCTTGCCCTATAGAAAATGATAATAGATGAGAAAAGAGCAAAACTGCATAAACCAATCTACTCTAAGAAGATAAAAATCATTGAAGAACTAAAACAGTACAGGTTATTGCCAGTTGGCTCTGTTCAATACATGAGGAAAATCAAAGAACAAAAATTACTTACTTGGAATTGGATGATAGACGTCTCTAATTGTCCAATTATAAAGAAAATAAGAGAAATACCTTGAATTGGTACCAATTTTCCTTTAAAACTCAGTTGTTTCAGGTTGTAGCCTAGAATGATGATTCCACTAAGACTCCAAGAGACCACTCATGTAACTTGAGAATTCTGACAAAACATGATCACACCTAGTGGGCACTAGAAAAGTCTGGAGCATATTCAGCCAAACAATCAGAACATAGGATGCCTAATCACATTGTCTCTTACTCTGCTACCTGCAGATTATTCTTTGTACTGGTAAGTCTGCCACCTGGTCTTGTTCAGAAGGGGACACATTGCAGAGCAGACAACCTGTTCTTTCTCCAGTTCCTGGTAGTTATTATATGATTGCTCTTTACTTCCACTTGATGGACTGATCTTCCATTGTTGTCTCTGCTCACGTTTTGAAACTCTGGACCAACTCATATCCGCTATTATTCAATAAAAAAGCAAATGTTGTTTATAATTGCATATTAAATGACATTTTGATGTCCAATGTGTGCTCTTGGATTGTCATTAGTTGGCCTACAGTGCTTTCTAACATTTGCCTTTCATGACAGCACTTACACTCCCTGAAGTCACTTCTGCCATTCACCTTCTTGCCTATTGCTTGTATGTGACAACAGAATGTAAGATCCAGGGAGGAAAAAATATGGCTTTTGTAGGCATCATCATATTTGAACACCTAGAACAAAGTTTGGCTGCAAAATAGTAGCCCCAGAATAAAAATTTATCAGATGAAAAAATAAAGTAAAAATTTAGCCTGTGCTGAATGGATAAATGAATGAATGCAAGTTTCAATCCTAATCTAATTTCACTGTCCAGGAGGATTTGAACAGTTTGACCTTCTTTTCATAACTAAGCATGCTTTGTCCTTAGATTCTATGGAAATATTCTTTGTCCCTGTCCATTTTTAGGCGTTTGGCCCAGTTCTCCTTTCCAGAGTCTAAATTTAGAGCTCTTAGTGGTGTCTTGTAAACATTCTCCTCTTCCTTAAATGACTTGTATATGATATGGCATCTATTTCCTTGGCTTTTTTAAAAAACTGCATATACAGACCTGTTATTTCTAATTTTTTTCCCCTTACATATGTTTTTACTAGTTCTTTGAACATTTCCTATAAGTTTTTGGCATTATTTCCCCTTCCTTACTCTACAGATTAGTTTTTTTTTTTAAAAAAATTAAATAGATTATTTGTATTTATTCATCAGTATCTCATACATATATACAATATATTTAGAACTTATTCTGACCCCCACTTTCTACTTCCTACTCTTTATAGATTGCCTTCCCCTTCAAAATAAACAATTATCCAGGACAATATCCATGAATTTGAGACATATACATTTAACTGCTTATTTGCTTTGCACTTGAATGTCTCACAGCTCTCTTAAATTTAATATTTTAATGAAACTCTAAAACTCCCAACCAGCCATCCCCACTAGTCAACCAGTCAGTCAAAAAAAAAAAAAAAAAAAAAAAAAAAAAAAACCAGAATAAATGAAACAATAATCAAGCAAAGCCTGTCCTTTGCCCCATCTAATCAGCTCCAAAAATTGTAAATCACCCACTCAATGCTTCAGATCAGAAGCCTAGGAGTCATTCCTGAGTCATGCTTTTCCTACATACGCAGAACAATTTTATCTGATTGCTTCTATTTTTCATACCAACACTGTACCTGAGCTTTCTTACCTTCATGTTTCCTTTGATAAATGCTGTAGGTTCATAGATTTTCTTCTTCACATGTCTTTGAATTATACCCAGGGGACATAATTCATGATTCTTCTCCCTGAATTAAGGTTGTCTTTTTTTGTCCTACAAACCCAACTGTATCATATGCCACCCTCAATGACTTCATCCTAGTCTTTATTTCACTAACTGTTCTTCAGCAACACTTTTTTTTTTGAGTTCCTCATAGTTTTCTAGTTTGTGTTTGTATCAAAAATTTCACTCATGTTTTGGGTTGAAATAAAGTTGAATTCTTCTCACTAGCCCAAGTCACATATTCAGTGTAGTTATTCTCTATAATGTTTCCGTTGTAGTCCTTACCTCTAGACTGTTCAACTGATCCTTTCAATTGTGGTAATCTTTAGTGCTGATTACACTAAATTGTGTAACCTAAAACACAGAGTGGCAAAGATGTACTGATTCTTTTTGAAGTACCGCATTGAGCAAGATTCATGAATAGAAGAAAAGATCACACAGTCTTTGATATTTGAAGCTACTCGTTATTGCAGCATGGTATTGCAGCTTGAGCAACATATATAATTTCCTTGTTTCATTTATTTTTCTCTCAATGGACTATAACAGCAGGAGCCATATGTGTATGACTCTACAATATATATACTTACTATGTAATGAAATGCATAACATAAAAGGTACTTTAAAAACATGAGTATGACTAGGCATATCTACAATCCTAGCACTTGGGAAGCTGATGCAAGACTATCGTTGTGAATTTAAGGCCAGCCTGGATTACACACTAAGATCATGTTTCAAACCCCCAAGCCACCCAAACAGAAGTATACAATGTAAGAGATTTTTTTAAAATCCCTAAACATGATTCCAAATTTTCACTAATATTAAGTTTTAGAGAAATAATTTTGCTTCACATAGATCTATACATATGTGGGAAGAGGGAATCTTGAGAAGGAATCTCTGTGGAATTGACCTGGAGGCTAGTCTATAGGACAGTTTTTTGGTTAATGATTGACATGGGGAGGGGGCCCATCTCACTGGGAGGTACTATCTCTGGGCAGTTGTTTCTAGATGGTGTAAGAAAGCAGGCTAAGCAAACCAAGTGGAGCAATTCAGTAAGCAACACTTGTCCATGGGGTTCCTGCTTCTAGTTGCCTGCCCTGCTTTTGCACTCAGTGATGGACTGTGATCAATGCATGTATGCCAAACAAACTCTTAGCTCCCCACACTGCTTTTCCATCGTAGTGTTTTATCACAACAATAGAAACCCAAACAAAGACAAAATGATATGTAATTTCATATATAATTAAACATATAATTAAAGAAACCTGTAAAAAATAATAGACTCATAATATTGATCCGCCCACTTTGAAACCCATTGAGCTTCTGTTGTAGAGGTTACAACTGTGCATGCAGAGTGAGGATAAAGCAACAGTGTTTACCTGAGCACATTGTTAAGGAGGTAAGAACAATGTGGAGGTGAACCTGACTGCCATGGTGAAGCTTCTAAAACAGATATTATTGTTCTTTGCTCCTCCATGCTCACACTGTAGCATAGGGCTAATGAGACATCTGCCCTTGGATTATTACTACTCTGAAAGGGTAGTAGTAACAGGAATCATAGGAGTAACTGGAAGGAAAAAGACTGATTTACTTGTTTCAATTTGGTATGGTAGATTCCACCAGATATCAGGAACAATCCTAATAGTCACAGTGTTAAAAGAAAGTTAGGGACTACTGGAGTGCATCTTGCACAATGCCTGAGTGCCAAAAAAATAACAAAATCAAGAGAAACCAAAATAACCCCCACAAACAGAAACGTCACTTATTATGATTAATAAAGTTCTTCGAGGATTATACCAATTCTCAAAACAAAAAAAAAATCTGAATTCAATAACTTGGGGTACATAAATAATAATCTCTATTTATCCTATAAGAGATTAATAATGACTACACCACAGCAACGAAGAGGCTCTGCTGACTCTTAAAGCTACTTAACTACTTCGTTATATTTTCCTTACTCCGTTGTTATGGAGTCTGTACATATCCTGGTCATTTTTGGTTCATGCTCTGGGGCTGTATCTTTTCTTCCCTCCGTTTGTTCCCCTTCCCCTCATCCACTTTTGCAGTTTTTCAAGCCATCACTCTCAGTTGTGTAAATTAGTAACACTCCAATATAAGCACTAAAACTGCCAATATAACGTGGTGTTCTTATGCGGCAGCATTGGGAATTCAGAACCCCAGAGGAGCTGGAGCTGACTTATCTTCAATGGTACAGGTGTTCTAAGTGGTTGTGTCCTTCCAGCTGCTTGCTCAATGGCTGCCTCCAGCACCTGCTCATATCAGCCACCAGGGGGCAGCGATTATGACAATAGCCTTTAGACTTTCTCATTAACAGATAAAAGGACTATTTCAGTTATCTAGAGAAAGCCTTGGTTTTTGAAAACCCAGGGTTGTAAGCTTTCCAAATTGCAAAGTATAATAGTCTATACAATTTTATTAATATAGTAATTCGTTAAATACAGAGATAATAATGATTACCTCTCATGCTCATGGAGAATTTGAGAAAACTAATGAGATTATATTTATAACACTCTCAGGCTTCTTCACAAATAATTGGTAGTGTAATGTCATGCATAATTAATGATTACTTATTTGCTTTGTGTGCATGCTCAGTGCAGAGAGATAGTATGCTTTACTCTTTGGCTAACCATGAATTTTAAAAATGATCAGATTGGGAAATAATAATTGATTTGATAGACTACATGCCAGGGCCAAACAGTAGGAATCCCAGTCTACTGCACTTTTCTGATGCCTTTGAATTTATATTTAGTTCTCTGATTTCTCAGTGTTTTTATGAATTGACCAAAGGCAGTCTCATCTGCTTCAGAACGTGCACTGGAATTTGAAGTTGATTGTTAACCCTAATAAAGTAACTACACCAAATAGGTATTTTAAAAGAAAGCAACCCTAAGTTAACTGGGGCACACATTTCAAATGCTTTATATAGTGGCCAACTCTCTATAATGGTGGTCAATGGGATTTGCTAAGAATAAGAAGTATCAGCAAAAGAAATATTTAAATTGTCTCATTTGTAGCTATGAAAAGACAAATTTAATAATTTTTACATTCCGTCTTTTATTTAAGAGATGCTGAATTGAGGGCCTATTACTTTCTTTTCATTTTCAAATCATGTCATTTTATTAGCCACTATGTGCAATGTACTGTACCAGGCTCTCCCACTGTGAAGGATTATAAAATACTGTTTAAGGATTATAAAATACTGATTCCTGGGCATGCATACATAAGGGCAATAACAAAGCAGGATATAGCAAGGCACTGAAGAACAACATGGGAAATAAACATTTTGAGAGTTTAAAGGGGTGCGGGGGTGTGTGTAGCATTCAGGCTCTTAAAATTACATATAGTTTATTAGTTTCCACATAACTGCTTGTTTTGTGTGTGTATGTGAGTTTGTGTGTAAGGTGCACAGTCTGATTCTTCGCTGTTGTTTAATGGCTATACTTTTAAATTGTAAATAATAAGGGTTCTTTATATATGATGGAAATAAGACATTTGTAAGGAGTACTGTTTTTCTACCCGCCCCACTCTTGTCCGGCTGTCGCGCCAGCCCCAAATAACACACTGTATTTGATATTATCCTGTTGGCCAGGTACTAGTTTCTTATAGGCTAGCTCTATCTTAATTATTAACCCATTTCTGCTGATCTATGTATTTCTCTTACCGGGGAGCCAGCGGCATACTGCTTTCTTCAGACTCTCCACCTTGACTCCTCCTTACTACTTCCTATTTCCTCCTTGTCTCCTAGTCCCTCCTATCTTCCTTTCCTGTTGGCCAACAGTGCTTTATTTATTAACCAGTATGAGAATCATATACAGAATGACATCTCCCATCAGACATTTACCTATATAAGTTAGATATGTAAGTTTGAGACATTTTTTCTCAATTTATTGGCTGGATTTTCCCAATCTATTGGCTGATGTTTTACTTTCTTTTTATTTTCTAGGGTCTTAAGAAGATCAAACAATTTAATTTTCATGATATATCCAATAGATCATTGCCTTCTTCTTCTATCAATAATTGTGTTGTGTCTAAGAATTTTTGCCTAATTTGAGAATTTTTTTTCCTGCCATGCACAGTGATATACACCTTGGATCCTAGCACTCTGGAAGCAGAGGCAGGCAGATCTTTGTGTTTGAGGCTGGTCTGATATGCATAGTGAGTTCTCTGACAGCCAGGATATGTAGAGAGACCCGTGTAAAATTTTTCTCCTTTGTGTTTTTCTAGAAAGCTCTTCAGTTTCCGCTATTTCCAGTTTGGCATGTTATCTATTTTGCATTAACTTTATGAGTGTGTTTAATAAAGGTGTAATTTCACCATTTTACATGTTTCCTAGTTACTTCATTTCTATTGTTGAATGGACTACTTTTCTCCCATATAAGAACTTGATATACTTTATGAAGATCATTTAACTATAAATTGAAGAATTTATATTTGTACTCCCAACTTTTTTCCTGTGGTTTCTATCCCTCTATGCAGTTCTACTCTGTTTTAATTACTGTATAATTACAGTAATTTGGATTGGACATATGGAGCCCCTTTAACTTTGTTACTTTTTTCTCCAGAATGGTTTTAATTATTTTGTGTTCTTTGCATTTCAAGATAATGCTTAGGGATAGTATTTCAAGTATAAAAAATACTCATCCTTTTTTATTTTTCCAGCAACTACTTTGAATTTACAGGGTGTTGGGTGGGGGGGGGATTTTTATTTAGCCTTGGCAAGACTGAATATGAATGTACATTCTTTTATCAATCATTTAGAAAATTTTCAATTCTTATGAAGATTTTTTGTATTTCTATAAGATTTGTAAATCTTTTATTATATTTAACTCTTCTTTCCCCCTTTAGGAAGATTTTGCAAATGTAGTTGTTTATTATACATATAATTGGTTCATTGTTCATATATAGATATTAAATACTTCTGTATTTACATTGGTCATGACCATGATAAAGTAATCAATTAATTTTAGTGCCTTTTTGAAAATGAAGATTCATTAGTGTATGAGCCATATTGTATGAATAAATATAGTTCCTTTTCTATCTTTCCAACTTGGATTCCCTTAGTTTACTTACACTGCCCTTTATTTTTATGTTTGAAGAGAAATACAGAGAGTATTTTTATCTATGTCCAATTCCAAGGGAAGTATTCAGGCTTTCTTCAAGAAATAGAGTACTAGTTGTAGATTGTTCTGTACATATCCTTTGTAAGACAGAGTTTTAAATCTTGAGTGGGTAGCAGATATTTCTCAATAAATTTCATCTATTAAGATTACCAAGTAGAGCTTTATCCTGGCTTGCAGGGGATGGTTCAACATGCAAAACATATCAACGTGATCCACCACATGAACAAACTTAAAAAAGAAAAGCCACATGATCATATCACTAGATGCTGAAAAAGCCTTTACATAAGCGACCCAAAAGACTCTATCAGGAAACTCCTAGAGCTGATAAACACCTTCAGCAAACTAGTAAAATACAAGATAAACTAAAAAAAAAAAAAATCAGTAGCCCTACTATATACAACATTACTCTTTACAATAGCCACAAACAACATAAAGTATCTTGGGGTAATGCTTACCAAACTTTGTGTCTTTAATGAAGAAATTAAAGAAGATACCAGAAAATGGAAACATCTCCCGTGCTCTTGCATAGAAAGGATAAACGTGGTAAAAACGGCAATCTTGCAAAAAGCAATCTACAGATTCAATGCAATCCCCATCAAAATCCCCACCACAATTCTTACCGACATTGAAAAGATAATAATCCACTTTAATGGAAAAACAAAAAACCCAGGATAACCAAAATAACCCTGTACAATAAAGGAACATCAGGAGGGATCACCATCCCCAATTTCAAGCTCTATTATAGAGCTGTAGTTCTGAAAACAGCTTGGTATTGGCACAGAAATGGACAGGTAGACCAATGGGAATCAAATCAAAAATCCTGATATTAATCCACACACCTATGAACACTTGAATTTTGACAAAACAGCTAAAATTATACAATGGCAGGTGGAAAGCATCTTAAACAAATGGCACTGGCAAACTGGATGATGGTGTAGAACTGCAGATAGACCCATGTCTATTGCCATGCATAAAGCTCAAGTCCAAATGGATCAAAGACCTCAACATAAATTGAGCCACACTGAAACTCTTAGAAGAGAAAGTGGGAGGTACCCTTGAACAAATTGGTTCAGGAGACTGCTTCTCTGAACATAACACCACCTAGCACCAGACACTGAGATCAACAATTAATAAATGGGTCCTCCTCAAACTGAGAAGCTTCTGTAAGGCAAAGGACACAGTTGACAAGACCAAACAGCAGCCCACAGACTGGGAAAAGATCTTCACCAATTCTACCTTTGAAAGAGGACAGATCTCCAAAATATACAAAGAACTCAAGAAGCTAGTCACCAAAACAACAAATAACCTTATTAAAAAAATGGGGTAGAGAACTGTAGAGAGAATTCTCAATAGATGAAATAAAAAAAGGCTGAAAGACACTTAAGAAAGTGCTCAACATCCTTAGCAATCAGGGGAAATGCAAATCAAAACAACTCTGAGATAACATCTTATTCCTGCAAGAATGGCTAAAAGTAGAAACAGCAATGACAACAGATGCTGGAGAGGATGGAGAGGATGTGGAGAAAAGTGAACACTCCTCCACTGCTGATGGGAGTCCAAACTTGTACTGCCATTTTGAAATCAGTATGGCGGTTCCTCAGGAAAATGCAAATCGGTCTACCACAGACCTGGCAATCCTATTCTTTGGCATATACCTGTTATGAGTAGGTTTTCCTGTGGCACCATAATGTTGCGACTCAAATGGTCCATATCCAGGCAACAAAGACATCTGTTCAACTATGTTTGTAGCACCATTGTTTGTAATAGCAAGAACCTGAAGCAACCTAGATGCCCCTTAACTGAAGAATGGAACAAAGATGTGGCACATTTATAAAAAACAATGGAATCTCGAGAATTCCCAGGCAAATGAATGGAACTTGAAGAAAACCATCCTGAATGAGGTAACCCAGTCACAAAAAGAGGAACATGGTATGTACTCACTCATATATAGATTTTAGACATTCAGCAAAGGATCACCAGCCTATAATTCACACCTCCAGAGAAAGTATGATACAAGGAGGATTTTAAGAGATTCATACAAGGTCTCTCATGGAAGGGGGAATGGAAAAAGATCTGAGTATATTGGGGAGTGGTGGGACAGTGAGTGGAGAGGGAGCTAGAGAAAGAGAAAGGGAGGAGAGGAGAACATGTGGAACTAGGAAGATTGAGTCAGGGGAGGGAATAAACTAGGGAGAGAGAGAGAGAGAGAGTGAGAGAGAGAGAGAGAGAGAGAGAGAGAGGAGAGAGGAGAGAGAGAGAGAGGAGAGGGAGAGGGAGAATACAAGAGAGGGAGCCATTATAGGTTTGAAGAGAAAACTGAACCTAGAGAAATGTTCAGAAACCTACAGGACTGACCCCAACTAAATGCTCTTCCCTGATAATGAGATTGATAACTAACTTATCCATCATTTTAGAGCCCCTTAATCTAGTAGCGATGGAAACAGAAGCAGACATCCACAGCTAAACACTAAGCTGAACTGGAAACCCTGATGTAGAGAGGAGGACAAGATCTGGCTACCAGAAACCCACACAGGGACAGCAAGGCCAAGCTCATGTACCCCCAGACAAATGGCAGGGAATCCAGCATGGACCGACTCAGACCCCCTGAACATGGGTCTCAGTTAGATAGCCTGGGAAGTCTAAGGGACCTCTAGCAGTGAAACCAGGATGTATCCCCATGCACAAAATGACTTTGGGAGCACATTCCCCCATGGACAGATACTCCCCTTAATCTAGAGGCAGGAGAGGGAGGGCCTAGTGCCTACTCCAAATGACTTGGACAGATTTTGTTCATCCCTCCTGGAGGGCATCACCCTTCCTGTGGGTTGGGGTGGGATAGGATAGAGGGTGTTTGGTGGTGCATGGAAGGGAGGGAGAGAGGGGAGAAGGAACTGGGATCGATATGTAAAACAAGAAAAAACATTAAAATCTTATAACAAATTAAAAATCAACAGAAAGAAAAGATGATTGTGTTTTATATCTTCTATTACACTTACGTGTAAATTTGTTTAACAATAATGATTTCTGTATTAAGCTATCTTTATATTTGTTGAATTCACAGTACATTGTCATTGTTATGTGGTTTAATTCTTTAACACTGTAGTTCTGCCCATACACTTGAGGCAATGGCATTAGGGTGTGGCTTCACTGTGTGGATGTGACCCCTTGCAAGGAAGAGGATGTGTTTTTGCTGCACTTCTTATTTGGTTGTGTGTGGAAAGAATCTCTGAGGGGCAGATGCTATACCTCCAGGAGCAGTATCTACAGCTGTGGTTATTTACCATCATCCCGTGAGTGCTCCCCAAAATAATATCTGTTAATTCTTTATTTGGGCATTCAGACTTCCTTTTAACCCACCTTTCATATGTATTCATTTTTTTAGTGTGAAATTTTGCATTCCTATCAAAAAAAGAAAGCATTTAAGAGTTAAATTATAAGAGAAGTAAGCCATCCATGATGTAAATGTACAATCTTATTTTCATTTATTTAGAAAAATGAAATTATGAAATTATTTAGAATATATTCTTATAATAAAGTTTCTAAAAATAATTTCTTTTTTTTTTTAGAAAAAAACTAAAGGTTTAGTTTGTTGTTTTCCACATAAAAATTATGTAGATATTTGGTCAAATTTATACCTAAATACTTAATTTTTAAGAACTGTTTTATGATTTTTTTGGACTTCAATCAGAAACAATCTTGTTACATGTC